>NW_005842494.1:829982-845032 GCF_000455745.1 Alligator sinensis | reverse complement strand
CTCTTCCTTTCCTCGGTGGCTTATTCTCTTCCATCTCATTTCCTTTCAGACTGGATGACAGCCATTTAACCCTGCTTTTTTGCAAGCTGCCCACCACCCATATTCCCCATGTATTTGCATCTTCCCTGAGAAATGGTGAGCAGGAACGGAGAGAAGAAAAGAACTGCATTGCCTGAGAGGAGCCAAAGGCTCGTTGCTGTTCCTCCTCCGTGCTGCAGACTGATTTCTCTCCTCACTGAGTCTTTTTGAGTCCTCCGCTCTTGCACCCCTATCTCTGCCTTCCGGCTAATGCTGGCCTCCTTGCTCTCACGGCACCATGCATGTCCCGCTGCGGTCTGTATGGGTGTTCCCGTTTCTCCTGACAGCACTTCATCCTTTTCCCGCTCTCGGAGCCACTTGTAATTTCTAAATCACTGCCTAACGCCCTCCTCTTCTCTGCGCCTGCCCGACTCACACTCAGGAAGGTGTTTTCGTGACACTGTCTGAAGGACACCCTGTAAACACGTGCCTGCTGCACAGGCCGCTCTTGAAGCAGTAAAGGCACAGACCAGAACCCTGCCTGGATCACAGACATTACTACAATTAGTGTTTCTAATGGCAGCCACAGCTGTGCTCGGCGCCTCCCAAATGCAGCAAGGATGTGATCTCTGCCCAGCAGAGCTTACAGGCTGACGGCAGACGCAACAATATGCTTTGAAGTGTTGTTCTGGTTACCAATCTGTGAGCACACGCGGCGTCTGTAATGGAAGAAGATAGCATTGAGGAAGCTAATGAAAGCCACGCCGCGGACTTGTTCCAGTTCCACTGAAGTGGGGCTACTTCGTTATTGGAAATCAGTAGGCGCGTGGCTATTTCTTCTGCTGAGGAAGCAGAAATCCCAAGTCAAAGGAGACAGAAACACCCAAGCTTCTAGGATCCCTTTCCACAGCACTTGCACAAGACTGGGCAAACTGGTCAGCAAGAGCCTGCTTCCATCAACGCTGCCTGAGAGTCCTGCAACTGGAATCCCAACTCCTCCTCAGTATGAGCAGACAAGGGCTCAAGTCACAGAGCCTGAATCCCAACGCGGGTCTCTTCCCCAAAGTCTGGGGCTGCTCCAGCTCTGACTACTACGCAATCATGGTAGACAGCTCAAAGTTCAGATCTGGCAGCACAGCCCAGCGAACAGGACCCTGCGATCTGGCCGCCAGCACTGCAGCTGATCTGCTGTTAGGCCATTTGCAGACCCCCTTGTGACCTTGTGCTGCAGAACAGGGGCACTGAATCTTACTCATCTTTGCAACGGTCTGCGAGACACTCGTATGCAAAGTGCCAGGCAAGTGGCAGTTACTGCTGGACCCGAAAGCGCTTCCTAACCCAATCCCAGTACCTCTGAAACATTGATCCTTCCCTCCTGAAAGGAGCAGGTGGTGGGGTCGTGAGTGCAGAGGTTCCGATACTTGCACCAGTGGCAGCGGAAAGCGCTGTTCACGCAGGACAGACACCTGCAGAGACAGAGAGAGAAAGGAAGACCATGTCACAGCAGTTGTCATTGGGTCATACACTCAGTATTGCAACAGAGAAACCTATCTGGAGATGCTGATTTATCCACAGAGATGTTCCTTCATGCAGAAAAATGAAGCAAATCTCCAGAGAGTCGGGGACCCAACCAGCAGCATGCCCAGCAGCATTGCCTCATTTGCTTGCTCTTATTTACTTCTGCATCTCTAAATAGTTTTGCCTATTAAGAGTGGAAGCTCTTTGGGGCTGGGACTGGTATAATTATATACCCATTGAATGCCTAGGGGGCTTTTGGGGGCTACGCAAGTAAGAAATGGTAATGTTCAGTGTTGAGTGCGACAAACTGAGCACTCACAAGAGGGGGTGAAAGGGTTCTCCGCTTGTGCTCTTGCCCAAAAATATAGTCAGTCTTGAACTGACCCGCCCGTTAAATCAACATGTAGTAGATTCCGAGCTTTATTTTCTTATAAAATGTTAGCTTTTGGTCCTAGGTATATGTATATCGATATGGATATAGTAACATCTTCAGACCTACTCTCTCTCTATATATATGTCTATATGTGTGTGTGTGTATTTTATATATATATATATATATATATGTATGTATGTATGTATATATGTGCCTCTCTCTCTATATATAAAACATCTTCAGGCCTTCTCTCTCTCTCTCTCTCTATATATATATATACATACACACAGAGTAGGTCTGAAGATGTTAGTATGTGTGTGTGCGCATGTGTGTGCGCATGTGCATGTCCTGGCTTGATTTTAAGTCTCAAAGGGATCTACAAAATAAGCCAAGTTTGAAGAAAGTGGACTTGGTTGTTCTAAAAGTTAAGAAGGTTTAATTTGAGCGGCTGCCAAGAAACCGAAAAGTTCACAACAGCAGTTGTTATTTGCTGAAATGCTTCCCCCGGGCTTGGGAGCCATTCGGTGCCCTGGGACGCATCTTGGTGATTTTCTCTGGGGGTTAGCTTCTTGGTGATTTTCTCACCTCAGACACCTAAAAGCAGGGATGTGCGCACCCTCCAAAGGCCCTGGCACCTTAGCATGTACTGAATGCATGGGGATTATGGCAGCGGCAATAACTTAGCACCATCTAGTGGGTCCGGCAGACTGAGGTCAGCTCAGGCTCTGTCACTCCTCTCTTCCACATACAAGCCCGTCTCATGTATTTGTCCCCACTGCAGTGAAAGCTCTAGCTGATGTTTTGCATGGAGTTATTTAAAGAACAGCTGATCCCGATGGAAAATCTTTGAAAAACATTTACATTACAGGCATTTTTGCTTCTTCAACATGGTTTATTTTTTCCCCTCTTTATTGTACAATACTGGGAAGCATCTGCATGAAAACAGGCTCATTTCTTCCAAGCATTGAAGATGGCATCATTGTAGCTTATGAATTCAGCTGCTCTGCCTGATGATTTTCTCCATGTGATGGTATAATTCTCAGGTTGTGACATCATATTCATTCCCATTGCAATCAATGGTAAGATCACAGATTACTGTGACCTAATGAGGGCTTTAAAGGACTGAAAGGAAACACAGATTCAGGATCTGGGCAAACACAAAAGCCCCCTCTCTGCAATGCCAGAGTTGGGGAAGATGGAAAGGGTTGCCTGCCTCTATGCTCCTGGGAAGTTCTTGGCTTACAGTCCTCCAAGGGAAAGGGTCTGGGCTTCTTATTGGGACTGAATGGGTTTTACACCCCTTTTTGCCAGCTGGGCTGGGAGGCAACGGCCTGTTATTTTCTCTCTCAAGTTGCAGCGACTAAAATGCATATTTAATAGCTTCCCCTTTTCATAACTCAATTGTATTTCCCTTCTTAGGCATCTGTAGTGACCTTAATAGCTCAGGCGGCTTATTCTAATCATGCAAATGCAAATCTGGGTAGGAATATCAAGCGCGACGAGCTTATTTAATTACTCATTTATTTGACCCATTTCTATCTCCATTTTGGTTTGCAGCATTTCCCCTGCCCCTGCCTTGAACTTGGGCTTTTGCTTTCCTGTCGGGCGTTGCAAGCGCTCTCAGCGCATTTTAAGCACTGCTGGGATTACAGGCGTTCTGTGGCACTAGCCCCATGGTTTGGTTTAGCAACACCACTCTGCTCAGACAGCATCCCCCTGTTTGCATCAGTCTCAAGCCTCCAATGTCCTCTGGCCTGCTAGGAAGCCTCAAGCAAACTTAGTGATTGGCATATTGGGTGCAGCAAGGGAGAGGTCTCTGGTGGGGGCATCTGGGGGAGCTCTTGGGAGACTCATGAAGTAATTATCAAGGGCTGACATGAACTGCAAATGCCATTTCCACCCTAGGCCAGCTACTCGGCAGGTCTAGGGAACAGTTTCCTTTCTTGAAACATCCCCCCTCCTCAGACAGAGTGCACATAGCACCTTGCACGTACGATGTGCGCGCAAAAGTGCACGGAGGCAGAATCCGGCGTACCAAATGAACTGTACCCTGGGGAAAGCAAAGCCATTCCCCACACCAGCACACAGCCAGAGGGGCACAGCTGGCCCTCTTTCCTTGCCTCTGCAGGACCTAAAGGTTGCAAAGCAAAGTAAAGAGCAGGGGAAACTCTGTCCAGGTTTCCTGACATGATATACCTCCAGCCAAATGAGTAAGAATTCAGGGAAGAGAAGCCAAACTGATTACGGTACCAGAAACTTAACTCAGGAGGAGGGGGGAGGAAAGCAAGCTACCTCCACAGAGCTTGGCTAAAGGACAGTGAAGCAGGGACATCACTGTCTAGCAGCATTTGAAAGGTGTTAACAGAAGCAGGGACAGGGATTGTTTTGGGAAGGGTGGAAAGGGACTGTCAGCAGAAGTAATGAGATCCATCCATCATGGGACACATATAGCCCCTATGGCTATAGTACCTCCGCTGAAACTAAAGGCAAAACACAGACTAAGTGCCAGGAAAAACCTGCGTAAGAGCCAAGCCTACTGGAGCATGGGATTTCCAAGGGTGGGAGTGGGAGCCCTGTGGCTTGGCACGTCCAAAGCTAGGCTGGACAGATGAAGGCAGAAGGCAAAGCGGGGGCCGAGTCTGCATGGACAGCCCCACGGATCAGGCAGGGCAGGCCGGGCTAACGGGCCTTCCCAGCCCCAGCCCTTCTGCAGCTCCTGGCAGCACTGAGCACAGGGGGTCAGGCTTGCCCTTTGCTGCCTGACCCTGGGTTGTCCCGTGCTCTGCACTCCTCTCTTTTGGTAGTTCCAGATTCGCTCGTTTGTTGCTCGGGTGAAATCTAAAAACACTTAGGGAGCTTGCCAGCTCTGCGTGTCCTGAGGGCTTTGGGTGGGGAGGGGAAGGGTCAGTGGTGGGGGTGTTGCTGCAATGCTCAGCTGCTTCCCGAGCACGGACAAGGGCACCTGGGTGCAAGCACCTGCCCTCCCCACGGCAACTCCTGGCACCTGTCAGATGCTCCAGGAACCGCACAGCACGAAGCTGGATGGAGCTGCCAATGCTGTGGGCTCCTCTAGCCCAGCCTCAGGGCAAAGAGCCACAGCAAAGGTGGTACAAACTCTGTCCCTAGGAAACAAGCTGTGGTGGAAACACTGCCCCTGGCCCTGCAGCTCCAGCCCCCGCCGCTGCCCTCCTCGTACCCCTCTCCTTCCCGTTCTTTTGCAGAACTGGGCACTGCGCTTTCCCGGCTGCTGGGGATGAAAAGGCTCCTGCGTCTACTATGGGTGCTCCGAATCGGCCTCCCCAGACATTCCTGGGCATTTTCCTCCCTCCCTCCCTCCCTCCCCAGCCCTGCCTGTGAGTAAGGAGAGCTGTGCTCACAGTTGCAGGATCATGCAGCTTGGGGGCACCAGCAGGTTAAGCTTTTCTCAGACATCCTCTCTCTGGGAAGGCACGGCAACCTCTGTGCATGCACGCATATGCTGAGATCTCCAGACTCCCTCCCTAGCCCCCAGGGATCAGACTGTCAGCATCAGGCCAGGCCTGAAAGGGCCAGAGGGCTGCTGCCAGCCAGGACCCAAGCTCCAGATCCCTGCTCATCCCCCTTCCCTGCTGGGATTCCCCTCGCACATGGTGCCTTTGCCCATCTCAGTGACACAAGAAGGGCTCCCGAGCCATTAAGTGGCACACCCAGGAGCAGCTGTGGATTCAGGGATAGGGCATGGCTTGGAAAAATCCTGGATTTGGGAAAGTGCATTGCAAAGCTCACAGAGACCCCCGTTCTCCCACCTATGGAGACAAGAGGCTGTGCATTGTGTGGCTTGGCGAGACCCAGGGGGGCTGGGGAAGAGGGAAGGCGGGAGAGGGGCGACTTACAGCTGGTGGGCGCTGCAGTTGTAGAATTTGAACTCTGTGCTGACGAACATCTTGCCCGTCTCCTTGGATTTCAGCTGCAGCTCCAACCCAAACCAGTCTGGAGAAGGGAAGAGGAAGAGATGGGTGTCACTCCAGCAGTGGGAGACGCTGCACTGCTTTTCCCTCGAGGCTGACCGACCCTTTGTGCATCCACCTCCTGAGGGGGTGTGGAGGGAATCCAGGTCCTATGGGAGCCCAGGCTAGCCTGTGACCTGAGAGTCTGGTCCCCCCTGCAGCTAAAATCTTCCAACGATGCAGAACCACAGCTCAGGCCCTCTGAACAGCCAGGTCCTAGCCCACCTCTTAGGGCCTGAGTGAAGTTAGCAGCCTAAGAGTGAACCTGCTCCACCCTGCTTGATCCCTAAAAAGGAGTTGATGCAAGAAGCAGATGGGTCTTCTCCTACTTGCTGCCTTTTGTGACTCAGTTAAAGGCTAAGGGGATGGTGTGCTATAAAAGTAGGGGGTTCATGTTTTCCCAGGGCCTTGGGCAGGGTGGGATAGGATCACACTTAGGACCCTAAGGGCTTTCAAGGCAACCTGCCAATTTTGGTTCATGGCTGGTCAGTCGAGTCTGGTAGCAAAGCCCTATACGGCCTTTCTCCAGAGTCCCTCCAAATGGATTTGATGGTGAGAGGCAAAAATATCTTCTAGATCCAGCATTCAAACACCACCTCAAGTCACCGGTGAAGTCAGCCAGACAGCCTCAGGCCAGTCCTTAAAGAGTGCTTGCTTTGAGCATAAACTTACAATCAATCATCGCCGTCTACCCTGAAGCGCAGCCCAGAACTGGAAGGGGCTGGGCCTCGGAGATGAGGAGCGAAGGGCACGGACAGAGCGTTTTCAAAGGCTCGCCAGTGGAGTAAGCACGATTACGCTGCACTGGCTAAGCCAGCCTGGAGCACGCTTTTATTCAGCCGCCCGGCTTCCTCCCAGGCTTTCAGCCCCTCACTTTCTCCAGCACTCAAACTGAATGTAACATTTTACAAATAGGAAAACATCAGCGGGGAAGCTCAGCTGACACCTGGAAGGAGGCCAAGGGGAAAATGAGTTTTAAGCAAGTAGCATTTGGGTTATGGAGAGAGAGAAACTATGACAGTGGTGACATTAATGAAGAAACAACCCAAAGACCAGAAGCAAAAAATAGAAACCCTAGCCACCTACTCGCCGTCACTGAGTCAAGCCTCAGTGCGGCAGCCCCGACACGTCCCCCTCCCTGATGTGCTGAGCATGACAGAAGAGGGGGTGCCTGGCACAGGTCTGCTACTACAACACAACCACCTCCAGCAGTTTTCCTGACTGCCTTTTTGTCATCCGGCATCCTCCGGTCGGGTAGATACGGGCACCCAGCGAGGGCCTGCTCTGTCCGGCAGCTCACCTGCACCGGCTCAGGCGAGTGCATGCTCAGAGCTGCTCACCTTGGTCCACAGGGATGGCGGGGACATCTTTAGCTGCTGGTGAAACGCAGATGACTTGGCTACCCAGCACTTGGCCTTCCACCTCAGTGAGGTTCCCAAAGAGGCAGGTGATCCCAGCCGAGAGATCGGGGGCGTAGCTCACCAGCAGGCGCAGCTGGAGCAAGGAAAACAGAACGGGGAGAAACAACGAAGAACTAATTAGCAACCAGGATGCCCCGCACTGCCTTCATGTGTGCAGCACCCACTGCCTCTCTGTGCAACAGCGGACCCGTTAGCGTGTCAGCCCCACACAGAGAAGGAGCTGGTTTGCAAGCTAGGGTTTGATTTCTACCATAACCAGCATAGGAAAAAGCAAGAGACAAACAGGGGATGCCCAATGCCCATATTGATCCTTCAATAGTTTCCAGGCCACTGAAGAAGGGGTGGGAGGGGATCAGAGACCCTGCAGGGTGTGCACGACCCCTGCCCCAGTGCATGTGAGAGGGAGATGCCTCGCACCCCATGTGCACAGGGCAGCAACCCAACTGCCTCCACCCCCTCCACAATAGCCCCAACAAGGCTCCATGGACCTTGCTCCCTGCCCCTGATGCCAAGCTGTGTGCAATAGTGCTAACGGTTCCCCCCACTGACCCCTTCACCAACAAGAGCTCCACCTTAGCAAGAAAACTTGCGGAGGAAAAGTGGCCCCTTGACGTGGCTCTGAAGCACGCGCGCGACTTTGCTGTAGTTCTCCCCACGGTCAAGTTACCTCCCCAATCTGGCCGAGTGGCTGCATCAGGACCTACCGGGAGGCTGTGCTCGGACACCGAGATGCTGCTGGGCTGCACGGTGATGCTCATGCACTGAGCGATGCTGTCGGCAAATCGGTACGGCTCGTCCGCTCGCTCGCAGCTGTCCCTCGGGGAACACCTGAGACACACAACCACGCCTGCGTCGGTGCCCAGGGACACCCAGTGAACCTGGCTCTGTCGGAGGGGGCTGATACCAGATTGGAGTGAGGTGCGTGGGCAGCGGCGTGCAAACGGAGCACAGGGGTGGCTCGAGTGTGGCAAGAGCCGGGTGTGCTGATGGAGCTCCGTGCAGAGACCCACGGACTTGAACACCAGGCTCCTAGGCTGGGCAAAATGCATTACTGGGGACTTTGTGTGGACAACAGAGAGAGCCCCAACGGAGACAGCCCAGATGCCTGATTCATGCCTGCAGCACCCGCAGCTCCCACGACTTCAGCCGAATCCGTGGGTGCTCAGCACCTGTGGAAAGCTGGCCCAGTACCTCCGCTCCTGTCAGGCCTGTGGTGCCTCATTCCCGAGAGCAATGAATTCATTACTCAATAAAAAGCAATAAAAGGCAGCGATGGGCCAGCATCTGCATTTTAATTACCGAAAAACCCAATGGTTAATTAATCTCCTCCTGAAGCTGAAGTGCGGGAAGCTGGGCTTTCATATCCCCAGCCGGGAGACGCCGGAGTTAAGCTCGGTGTTCACGACTGAGCCTCCCCCAGCTCTCGGCCCACCACTTCCTCCTCAAAAAGGCGCCATGAGGTGTGCCACGCTGAATGGTGAGTGCTGCTGCCAGCGTGGGCTGCGCCGCGTGCTCGGCACTGGGCTCACCCCCAAAGTCATTAAGTCGAGGACCTCTGAGCGGATTGAAATCGTGATTCAGAATGACAGCCACTCTCGGTATGGAAAACGGTGGAGTGAAGAGGCCTAATCAACCCTACCACCGCCCTCTGGCCCAGCGTTGGAGATGGAGGGCTAGGAATAGAAATGCTCCTTAACAGCACAAAAATACAGCCCATGCAACTCAGTGCAGCCAGTGACCGCTATTATCAGCACTATTTACAGCACGGCCAAGGGACAAGACAAGGCAAGGTGCCGGCAAGCTCACTGGGAGACCTACATGCAAAAAGCTCACAGCTTTCTGCTCTGCTGTGTTTAAGGCTGAGTTTGGGAGTGTGGTCTGTGTCCCACCAATGCGGCCGCTGGTGATCGGCTGCCAGAAACACGACTCGTGCCTAGGAGAAGTATGGTCTCCTCACCTATATGATGACTTTTTTAATGGCGTTAATGGACTGTCCTCAACTTTCACTCATCATTCATCTCATTTCAACTGAAAGCAATGAATGGCCTCACAGGGAAAAGCCCCGTATGACAGACACCAGCCCCCGAGACCCCTATGACGTGTTTTTTAACATCTGTTTGGCTGCATTTGTGAATGTAAGCAATCGAGTGCGGTTATCTGACTTTTGCCATTAAGACCCCAGTCAGTGGAAAAGGGAACATATAAAAAAAAAGGGTCTTTAATTGTTTTCTTCTTCTTTTGCTAGGGCTGGATGCAGTTGTAGGCAGAGCTATAAGTGAGCAGTCACGCTGCTTGCTCCACAGAGAGTCTTAATCTTCCCATGCCAAACCTCTTCTCCATGAGGTGACAAGAGCCTGGCAAAATTGGGACTTCAAACACTGCGCAGCTAAGCGATCTTCATTACTGAGAGGCCATTTGCTTCTGAATAAGAAAAGCCCGCTGAGGTTGCCACTTTCCCTTTCCAAACAGCAGCTATGATACCTGGCAATTGATGCAGCTGGTCCCTTCACCCTCCCCTCCTTCCTTTTTCTGGAATATAATGGACCTAAATATGAATGCTGCCAAAGGGAAGAATTATTGAGTTTTAAGTGAATCTGTAAGATAGCTCTAAAGTGAGCTCTTGACTAGAGCCTTTATCTCATTGACTCGCTGGAACGGCTCTTTTTTATCATACTATTTATGGCAACAGCCCTAACAGAGATAAATAGGTCTGTAGACAATAACATACTTGTAAAGAGCAGCATATGGAGGAGGACTGCAGGTTTCAAATCTCGCTGGGCCAAAGAGACTTTTTAACGAATCTCCTTCCTACCTCCCAAAGAGAGGAGCTGCTGGAAGAGGAAGAGGAGTGCAATTAACTCCTTCCATCTTGATTAAAAAGCTCTAGCAAATGTAAGGCGAGCCCAGTCCAGGCTGGGATTCAAGTGCTGTGAGTTGCTGGACCTGGGGCAGGCTGCTCGTTCTTTGGGGCGTTTCCCAATGACTGCAATTTCTAATTTTTGCTTGGTGAACTGAGGGGTTTTGCAGAAGACAACTCATTTCTCCTTTTTTTCTCTGAGGCTTTTCAAACCTTACATTATGCCCCAGGTTCCTTAGACCCGTCTGCAATGTGTTTGCACAGCGCGTGCAGGGCCCTTCTCTGCCGACTGGTCCACCACCCTTCAGCTACCGCAACCTACCGCTCCAGCTCTCCTACATCAAGTACCAGCCGCCTGCGCTCGGATGCTGCAGCTCCCAGTTCCCTACCCAGGATGTCCACGCAAGGTCATTACAAAGGCGCTGACACTTGATGGTGAGATGTATGAACGACTGCTGATATCCCAGGCTAAGCTCCCATCTGCTGTGTTGTTACAGCCTTTGTTCTAAGTGCGATGGCTTGTTTTGGCGTCAAAGCTATCGAGAAAAATGCAGAGCAAGAAAAGCCAACGCACAAAAGCCAGAGGTGTCCAAGTCAGAAACTTCCAAGGGCTCTGGCTTGGATCATGTCACTTCCTTGCCAGGGAATGTTAATTCTCCATGCTTCAGAGAGACATTTATGATTCCCCACTCATTTCTTTCCCCTGGGGCCCTCCTGATTTTGGCAGAATATTGCACCCCGTAAGATGGAGGCAAGAAAACCTGAGCCTGGAAATACCGAAGAAACAGAACAGCTGGTCAGTCTGCAAGCTCTGCAGGCTTTCTGTGGGCCTTGGCAGGGTCTGAGACATACTGGGGGGTACTGGAAAGTACCTAGAATAATACCAGGTTGAGGGGGGAGCCTACAGTGAAGCCGCTTTCTGATAAACTGCAACAGGAAGCCAGGCTCAAACCTCGCTCTCCTCCACTTCAATTTAAATTTTAGGCCTACCCCTTGCTGCTTCCATTTCCACCCCTGCATGCTTCCCAGCACCTCTGCTGGAGACTAACCAGCATCTGTGTGGAAAAGCATTAGTTCGACTCACGTCACCCCACAGGCTCCCATCACTGCTCCTCTCCTGCCTCTTGGACTCGTGCGGCTGGACACGTGTACCCACGCTACCACAACCTTTCTCTAGTGACCGGGTGTGTATACAGAGGCTTGGGCCTGCTGCAAACAAGCAGCTCCTGCTTTTAGCTCCAGAGCTCACAGGTTTAAACCTTGCAAACAACTTGGCTGCAGACACAATTAGGTTTAAGCATCTGTGTGTATACAGTGCCAAGTACAATGGAGCGTCAGTCCCTGACTGGGGCCTCGAGGTGCAACTGCGATAGAAATATGAAACAGTAGATAATACCAACCATAACGAGCTGCGGACACTTGGCTTCATGGCTGCGGTGGGCATGGGATTTGGATCTTCCTGCTTCAGATGAACCCGATCTTAAATACAGTGTCTGTGCCACACGGCTCTGACTCCATCAGGCCGGGGTCACACGTGTGCTCCAGCTCACGGCACTGCTGCTCTTCCCAATTCCCAAGCCTTTGCTGGCTCGAGGCTGGCCAAGGCAGCTCTGTGCTAAGCACCTGCAAATTCAAGCACTTGTTTGTGTCCCTTGACCCTGCAAAACTACCCAGAAATCCTACGTGGTCAAGCTGTCTGATGGGCTCCCCTGCTCCCTCTGCCGGCGCCAAGGCCACGGTATTAAAACAAAGGGTGTTTCAAGCTATCAAGGGATTTCTCTTTCCCAGCAGAGGTGGAGAGGCGGGTGGGAAAGACAGTTTGGACCAAGACTCATGGTTAGTTTTCATTGTATCCCAACTGGCTCACGTACCCGCTGCCCAACCTGTGCTTTCCTTAGAAGAGCTCTTTCTTTCTCTCCGTGTCAGACTTCCCGGCCCCCCACCCCCATTTGTGTTTCTCTTTTATCAATCCTCCATGAATGCAGCGTGAACGGCACATCTTGACCCGTGGCCTCCCCGCTGAACACAGCAGCAGCTGGTCCATCTGGCAGGAGCGCAATGTAAAAATTAGAGGCGAGAGATGACAAATGAAATACAAACGCTCTGGCGTTGGGGGCCTCCCCACAACGATGACAGTGGCTTCACGAACAGCAAGATAAACTCCATTATTTACAGCTTAAGACGAGGGCTAAAAAAAAAAACCCCAGAAAGATCGTTGCACCGAGCAGGCGGTGGGAAGGCCGAGCGGTTCCCAGGGAGGGTGGAGAGGTACCAGGCAGGGAAAACATGGCACAGCCTCCTGCGTACCGCAGGCCGAGGGCCAACTTCAGATCCTTAGCTCAATGCAGGGTCTGGCTCTCCTGGGCTCCCAGCTGCGCTCAGCCCTTTATCCTGCCTGTATGTGTGCAGCATTCCCTAGCGTGAGCTCCCCTGCTATAAGCTACCAGTCTCTGCGTTTGTTGGGTGAAAGAAGAGGCCTGGGAACCAGGATTCCTCACTTCTGCTCCTCTCCCACCACTGACCTGGTGCGTGACCCAGGGAAAAACGTCGTCACGATTATTAGAGCAGCACCTGCATCCCCACGGTGCAAGGCGCTGCACGTGCGTGTAGCAAGACAGAGACCCCTCACTGCAGACGTTCAGTGACATGGCAGACAAAGGGTGGGAGAAAGGACGTCTCTTTGTCCCTGGATGCTAAGCTTTTCTCTCTGCAAAATGCGGATGTTAATCTTTCCCTGCCTCCTCCGTGAGCTGTGAAACTTAATTCATTAGGGTTATTACGGTGCTCAGTGGGCCTTGGCGGGAAGGTATCACGGGAGCGCCAAGGATTCTTATGACTGCGTGTGCAAACCCATGTGTGCACGTGCAGGCCTTGGGCCGGCTGCTTGTTCCAGCCAAGCTCGGTGGTAAATCGCTCTGTCTAGGGTGACCGCGTCCGGCCCCTGTGTCACCAGGATGACCGCACCCTGCAGCTTTTGCTGACCAGTCACACCAGGGCTTTTTCACCTGGATTTTCAGATCCCTGTATAACAGATCTTCCTTAGCCATGGGGGTTGTCTGCTGATGCACCCTCTGAATCCTTAATGCCACAAGCCTTACGGACAACTGGGACCAGGAGCCAGGGCACACTGCTGGACCGAGGCTGGACTCACCGTAGCGGTTTGCAGGTCCTAGGCTATTGCAGACGATGGACAGTTTCACCGAAGGTTGGGTGGGCGAGTCTTCAAGGTGAAAGCAAGGAGGACAAAGGGAATGGGGCAGGAGGGGCGAGGACCACCCCGCGCCCCCAATGCCGAACAATGGCATCTCTCACCCGCACGGCGCAGGTGTGGGATAGCACACAAGCCAGCCCAGGGACTGTTTCTTTCCATAAAGCTCCCCAGGACTGCTGGAAAGGCAGCAAACTGCCCACGAGCAGTGGCAGGGAAGTTAGGTCCGAAACCACACCGGTCCCTGATCCAGTCCAGATTTTGCATCCGAGCCTTTATTCCTCTCTTCCTTCTGGCCCTCCTAACACCTGCTGCTTCGGCATGTGGCCAACAGCGATTGTGTGGGCCCCTGAACTCTGTGCCTCTGCCTCCGCCCTGATTTCCATGCAGTTAATGGCAGCGCTTTGCCGGCTGGCACGGGGCCGAAGGGCTTTCGATTCCTTTCCATCGGCACCCTCTCGATTTCTCCCCCCACCGGCTCCAAGTGCTGGGTTCCCCTTCCGCTTTAGGAAGCAATCGTTATTGTGGCATAAGGAGAGAGGCACCTCCTGAATTCAGGCTGTTTCCTGAAGCTCCCCGGAAAAAACCCCACAACTTTACTCCTTTGTGCCCGTGGACGTGAGTTAGGGCTCAGCCCAGCGCAGAGCCCCCAGCTAGCCCTCGGTTTCCTTGCTTCGCTGGATTTCAGCCAGCGACAGAAGAGCGGGGCATGCCGTTTCCAGGAATTTCAGAGCAGTATTTAAACCGTCTCGCCCAGCGACAGGGAACGCACCCAGGTCTCTGCTAGGGACCTGTTGTGCAACACCCTCATGCTCAAAAACGGGCAGGGACTCTGGTAAATAGCTGGACCTAGTGGGGTCCGTGCTGAAACGAGTCAGTTCACGTGGTTTCAAGCCGCTGACATGGGTTTTGGGGTGGATTTATTCCACCTTGCCCGCCTGCATTGGCACTTTGTCTTTTCTTGTCCTTTTTAAGCCAGTGGTTTCCTATGGCATTCGTCCTGCAGGACGGGGAATGCCTCCACAGGAAAGCAAGAGCCAGAGTGGTATTGTTTTCTTTCCAAATAATACTAAGTGGAGGCAGGGGGATTTGGGAGGCTTTCAGGGATGCTTCAGGGGAAAGCCACCAGCTACCGAGGGACTTACGTGTGGTGAAGAGTGCACCAGCCGCAGTGAGGGTCTCCCGAGCTCAGACATTCCCCGCAGGTTGTGTACTGCTCGCACGACTCCACCGGGACTCTGGACACCTGGAAAGAAAGCAAAACACCCACCTTCAATCCATTCTCACTCCTCTTGTCTGCACACTAAATAGGCAAGGGAAAAAGCAGCCGCTGGCCTCTCTGCAACAACTTTTATTTGAGCATTGCAAAGCCATTCGCAAACTTCAGTTTAAGACTCACAAATCCCTGCAGGGTTGGAAATGGAAAGAAAAAAAACCCCTCTCTATTTTAGAAACTGAGGCACCGAGATGTTAAATGATTCGGCTGAGGGCATGCAGCAAGAGCTGAGTACAGAACCCAGTCCTGTGCTTTAACCCACTTCAGAAATTGCCTCTGAGCTGCCTTTCTCACCAAAAAGGTCCCAGAAAGAGAGCAAAATCCACTTCCCCCAGATTAATGGTAACTGCATTTCACACAGGTTGGGGAAAAGTGTCTTTGAGGGTGGAGGGA
>NW_005842494.1:822094-829559 GCF_000455745.1 Alligator sinensis | reverse complement strand
AAAGAGATCTGCTGCAAAGCGAAGGCATGGCCGTGTCTGCGGGAAGGGAGGGTCCATGCTCTCTGGACTCGGCCCTAGTCTTCTCCGAGTCCATGCAAACATTTCACGTTTGCCCTCCTTGTGCCCCCCGGCTACTGCAGCACAATTTTTGAATGCGATGGGATAATCCTCGGCCTATCGCTAAAATCTGCAACGACACATGGCAGAGATAGAGTTGATCAGCTCTCCAGCTTCCAGGCATGGGTAGGTAGCTGCTGGATCAGGAATTATTGCATTGCACTGAAAATTGGCCAACTATATCACAGTGGTCTTCACCTCCCTTAGCAATGCTGGCGAGGGGAACGGGAGAGATGAGCTTGTGCCCATTGGCCAGATCTACAGTGGTAATCCTATGTACCAAGCGGGATGAAGCTGCTCCATATGCCTCATGGAGGCCTGTAAAACAGAATAAATGTCACCTGGGTGGGTTGACATGAGCAGAACTTGTTTCCATGAGTTTCCCAGGGGAGGAGCAGACCTCAGGGACCCGTTCAGTACAGACCTCGCAATACTGAGCAGGACATGCTAAAATAACAGAAGTTGCAATTCTATTTCCTACTATCAATGACAGACTTTGTCAGATAAGGGACTGAAAGTTTCCTAAACCAGATATTGGGGCTGCTTGGCTTGCTAGGGTGGGTAAACCTAGAGTCACCGGTGCAGCGGAGACAAGAAAACGAGGAACAGGTTACAAAAAATCAGGAGGAATCTGATAGTCAGTGCTTGCAGATGCAATGAGATCTCAAGTGATTTGTCATCATTAAAGGCTCCTATAGTATGGTTACAAGGTGAAGGCTTTAATCTCAGTGTCACTGTCAGACTCCAGTCAGGTTAGTTCACTTTAACTTTTCAAATCCCTTCCCTGAAACTTCAGTAGGAGTTGGTGTTTTTCTGCACTTCCTGTCCTAAACCCACCACATGATATCGGTGCTCTTTTTTGTACACTTATCATGTACTGTCCCCAGAAGGCCTTACATTTCAGTTGTGGACTCAATGCCACAAGATACCAGTGAGGCCAAGACTGTAGCAGGAACGAGCATGAGAAATGGGCATGACATGGGGAACAACATGTGATCTGAAACAACCAGTTCATGTGTGCTCCTGGACATAATCCAGCCCCCATGCTAATAGGGTCAGAAGGAGACACTCACTGAGGTCAGGTTATCTGCCCACTCTTAGGTACTTTATACCTTCCCCTGAAGCATCTGGAGCTGTGCTCAATTGGAGGAAGACTCTAGTTCTAGATGAAGCACTGCTCTAATCCTATATAATAATTCCTGTGTTCCCATCAAGCACGGCTAGCCCATTGATTCAAAGGGCATAGACCCATTAGAACGCACTTTAAAATCCCTTGAGATGAAAGGTGATGTGCACATATTTTTATTACTGTATAATTTAACAATTGCTATTACCTATCAGGGCATATCTTAGCATCAGTGATGCAGACAGACCATTTACAGCAAATATGATATAAAGCCAGGACTGCATGCCTCAAAGGCCTAGCGAGGGTGGTGGTCAGGACTCAGCCTGTGCAGACAGACTATACGGCCGTCTGGTATAAGCCCTTCAGAGCTGGTCTGGGTTGCACTGGTGCAATGTCTGTGCTAGTGCATCATCTCAGGCTCTCTATAGCAGCCGAGAGGCAGGGTCCTAGTCCAAGCAGCAGTTCCCAAACCCACTTCCCACATTTCAGATGGTCCAAGATGGGATGCAAGTGACTGGCACCCAAAAGCTGCTCTTGAACTTGTTGCTTTTGAGCTGGGACTTGTGAGATGTACTTGAGCAGGTCAGTCATCCAAAGCAAATCCACAACATGTAATTCATAAGCTTGTCTGAGCCGGGAAGCTGAATTATAACCTAGTGATGGTCACTCCTCCCAAGCAGAGATCCTATCTTACCGAAACTTTGCCAGTCCTTCTTTTCCAGGATAAGACCAGAGGCCACGGTGCACTGTACTAATCCCTTGCTGCAGATGACATCCTATGCCATTCTTCTCCCTGTCCCCGGAAGTGAGACTCTGAAGGTACAGTTCGTTACTTCTAGACAGAGCAATGGCTTTTGGGTGCTATATGTGATGGCTTGATCTTTCCCTTGTGTGCACTTTATTGCAGTCACTGAGCCAAGGTGTTTTTCACCAGTGCAATCTAATGGAAAATCCTAAACTGGAAGCATTTTGTGCTGATCTGTAAAGGTGTAAAAGGAAACGAGATGCAGAGCAGCGCAGAACCAAGTCCCATGTGCCTGATTCACTCTTATATTCCAGTGTTACCCCGAGGTAATTGCTGATGGATTTAATGGAGTTGCATCAGTACAGAGCCAGCCAGACAGTGGTGCATCAGGCCCTGGGAGTCCACGGACATCAGGTCCCCCAAGTGAGGATTTTTAATGTGTGTAAACGCCAGGGCTTTCCAGTACCCAAAGAGAAAAATTCATGTAAGAAACAAACAAAACAACAAACAGCAGCAGCTAAACTAAACTTAAAAAAGAAACCCCCTAAACTACTTGGCTCCGTATCTAGAGCTGCAATAAGAAATTCCAGGGAGAAGAAGCCCCGAAGGTAGAGATGAAAGTGAACAGAAAAAGCAGCTTTTAAGTTCAAAAAAGAAAAAGAAAGGAGAGGAGAGGAAAGAATAATAATAATAATAAAAAAGCCCTGCCTGCCCAAGTAGGGCTGCGGAGAAGGTTTCTGATTCCTGGTCCAGGTCACCTCTCCCGTGGCACTGTGCCGTCTGCCGTGGTCTGGCGTGTCCGACACCCCAGCCAACGGGCGCCCCTCCGCCCCGCCATGCAAACAGAGCCCGTGTGCAGAGAAAACTAGAGCCAAGTGCGCAGCTCCTTTCCTTGGGTTGCTGGCTCCTTGTGAGTGATGTCTGCAACTGGCTGGAAATTAAAACAACTGTCTGCATTACACTCGCTCTGTCTGTCAAAACAGCGCCCAGCTCTCAGCAGCTGGGGAGTGAGGGCCTGAAAGGAAGCTGTGTCTCTCTCAACAAAGGCCACTTTCATGCCAAGTGCTGTTGATATAGTGAGAACCCAGTTCCTCTCTGAACATGAAACCAATAGGGCTGCTATTCTTCTTGTTTCCTGGGCCCTACTTAACAGCTTTAAAAAAAATTGTGTGTGTGTGTTGTGTTGTGTTTGCATGTGTGTATCTGCGTGTGTGTGTGTGTATATCTGAGCAGGGCCAAAAGACTAGAGGGTATTTTCAGTCCAAGAAGCCTGGTATAAGCCAGTGTGATGATCTTGGAGGCCTCTGGGTCACACTCAGGGGTGAGTTAAGCAGGGGTAGATGGTCCATACTAAGTGTGCGGCCACCAAGCTGTATGCGAATGGCACTCATTTAGCATTTTAGCACCGTACATGTATTTACAGTGCCAACTTGGCACAACAGGGACAAGGTTTGGTGGTGCCTCTGAGTCCTACTGCTCTAACCACCCCCAAGCACAACTGAGAGCTACACAGTATTCCCAACTCAGCCATGGCCAAGTTCAACTCATAGTAGAAAGAGCCTGTACATACGTTGCCTATCTAGGTCTGGTTAAGACCACCAGCACCATAAATGCCTTAAAATATGCAATTTTTAAAGGTAAAATAGAATATCCGTGTGGCATATGGAAAGCCTGGTGAAAATTCCCGATAAATGAATGCATGCTGGCTGTCAGCGGAGGGGTTTAAGTAAGCTGCGTTTCTGTTCAGTGTCTCAAGTGGGTGAGGGAGGGAAAAGGAACTTCTAAACCCAACAGAAAGGCCCAGAAAGCGAAGCATTTCTGTCCCAAAGCTGCAATCCTTCTTCCCACTCCCAGCCAGGGCTCCTGGGTAGGATACCTGTCCCCGCAACCATCCAAGTTTCCCAATGGCGACATGGGAGCTAAAGTGAAGGCAAGCAAAGAGCCCGTCGGGCACTGGGTGGTGCGAGGGAGAGAAGAGCGGAGTTGGCCCCGTGACGAGACTCCTGCTCCCTGTGCTGGGGCGTCTGCGAGTGCCTGAGAAGGTGGACGGCTGGGCAGCTCCGTGAGCCCAGGCCTGCCCGCTCTTCAACAACAGCTGGAACTTGGGCTGTTCCTGGAGCCACTGAACATTGTCCTCCAAATCCCTGCCAGCCATTGTCATGGCTGCTGGTTGACATCATGTAGTGTGTTTAATGAAGGTGATGGTCATAGGACCCTGTGCAAGGGGTCGGGGAGGGTGTGTTTGCTTTTGCTTTGCATGCATCCGAGCCCGCTCCAGGAAGCGCCTGCGAACGGCGAATCAGGCATTACAACGACATGGGTTTGAAACGATAAAATACTTTGCATTTTCTGCCTTTCATCTAAGGACCTCAAACCACTTTACAGGCATTGAATTAGGTCTCACAACCCTGCAGGGGGGATGCTAGCCCTGGCACCCTGCTGGGTTCAGCCACTGCAAAGCAGTCGTTCCTGTGGGTTTGTGTGGGTTCACGTTAGACAAGGCTACCGAGCTCTACCTGAAGGAGGGGTACGCTTCCCTCTTGGCAAGGCTTTTATATCCGAACTCCTCTCTCTGCAGCAAAGAGAATACAGCTACCCCCCTTTCTGCTCTCTCCCATGCCGGGTCCCCAACGCGGAGAGACTCTCTCTAAGATTCCCCATGTGAAATCAATGGGCATCCAGCTAATGCTAGTCCCATTTGGGAGTCCAGGAATCAGTCTATACTTTTCACATGAAATAAGAAGCAGGTGGGAATGATTTGTTACTCATCAGTACTGGCGGAAGTCATGGGCAACTGGCCAGCACATGAGAGTATTGGGGTTCAGGAAAAACAGGTTACTGGGGCTCTACCCATCACGTTGCAGACTACAAACTTGCTCCAAAGTGCATTAGTGCCCATGGAAAGTATTAATTGACGTCAGTGGGAATTGGATTGGATCCTAATCTCATTCAGATATATTCTCCGCACTGGTCCCTTCCATAAGCTGCAACGTAAAGATTTATAGAGCCCACTTCTATGAATCTACAATACATTTACATGCGGTTTAATCTCCTTTTCATGTTTGTGAAGTGCTGCGTGCTCTTCGGGTGCTCTATAAATAACAAACACCAATAACAATACTTACAAGTAATTTATATGGTGAATTTGGACTCCCTTTCTGCTCGTAAAACACCCGCAAGTAAACGAGAACTTCAGCAAACATGTTCGTTACTCAAAATTATTTGATAATTCTTTTAAATTTATGTGTCTATTTTGCACAGTTCATGGATTCACAGATCTTGAGGTATTTAGGCCAAAAAGAGACCATTTAATCATCCAAGCCTGCCTGCCTGCCTGCCTAAGACGGACCAAAGAATTGTATCCAGTCATCCCTGGAATTAGCAAGTTGTTTTCTGCAAACTATTTAGCTTATTAATTAGGCATACTTTGAATACCTGTCTCAGTGCTGGATAGACATGGAGGATGTCTTGAGGACCCTCACAATCCTATATTTTTATGATTGCTCAAATAAGTCCTACTTTTGCACCAGTTCCCTGAGTGCAGGAGTGAAGAGACAATCTGGAGTGAATCTACCATTCATTTTCCTGAAGTATTAGGGAACTAGGCTTCAAAATTTGCTCTCTGCAAAGGTTCAGGCCAGGAAACTTCAATTGCTAAAACATTCAAAGAAATGTTCACAAGAAGAAAGCAAAAGGAGTGTGAACACAGGTGACGTAAAGTCATTTAAACGTTTGGGTGGACACCAGAGGAACATGTGAGCAATATTGGCTCAGGTCTCACCAGACTAATACAGGATCCACCATTCCTGCAGCAAGCTCTCCAAATATCCTCACAATTCTTGCGCACGGGAAACACAACATCCACATTTTGCTGGAAAAGCCCTGAAACACCCCCGCTGCTCCCATTCCTAGCGGGCACTATCATATATCCTGACACGGCTCTGAAAGCTTAGGTTCTCCTTCGAGACACCGAGGGAAGAAAAACTCCAATTCTCCTGCTCCTTTTGGAGGCCGGGTAGAACAACTCATTTGTGTTTTAATTGTTTTCAAACTGTTCTCTGCCAGCCTAATTATCCTTATGAGACCAAAGCGTTTGTGCGTGTGAAATGACGCACTGGGGGAGAAGGGGAAATTAAGGAGCGTCGTGTTTCAGACATGCGGCTGTCTGCAGGCCAAGGGAGAAACAACATGGATCAGGGCTGCTTTAGGAAACAAAGGGAGGACAAGACCAGGGAGCGAAAAAGAAAAAAAAAAAAAAATTCAGAAAACAACCGTTAGATACAAAATGCTGCGGTGAAAGGACGGCAACACCTGGCAAACCCCTGAAAGCTCAGCCACAAGCAGGCCACCGCAGAGCCTTGCAGGAGATGAAGGTTTGGTTTCTGAGCCCGGTCCTGTTTCTCCAGCTATCAGAGCCACAAAGCAACGTCTTGAAGTGAGTTTATCTTCCCCCTCTTTCTGCCAGCAGCAGCGATCACAAAAAAAAATAAAATAAAATAAGAGGAAGGGGCAAGATGCAGAAGCAATGATTAAAAATCAAACAAAAAGCACACAGAAAAGGAGCGGGGCAGAGAAAGGAAACGAGAAGAAAAACGTGCAAGAGAGAAAAGCAGAAGCAAAGGGACGGGTGACCGGTTTTGGGGGGAAAGAGGGAGCGCGTGCAAGCTGCTCTTCTCCATGGCTAAAGCAGAAGGGCAGGGGCGCGGGCATCAAAAGAACAGCGCCTGCAGATTTTACGGCCACAGGTGGCACGAGCAAGGAGTGAAACGTGTTTCTATCTGTAACCAGATACGGCGGAACTAACGATGTCCAGAGCTGTTTGCTTCGCACGGCGACAAAGAGGCGGACTGCCCCGGACCTGTCCGCAACAAGGCCCCGGAAAGAGGAGAGGGAGGGCGACGGGGAAAACGACTCCTCTCCTTCGTGCCTTTAGCCACCTTCAGTTGACACAGCAGCTCTGCTGCCGAGTTTTTCACTTCCCTAATTATGAGCCTACTTCCCAGTAATTAAATGATAAAGTCTCATTGCTGCTTTCTTTGACTGGGTGACCTGTACTGTTATTTTTTTTGGTGTAAAAATCAATGGAAGTCTTTGCAAAGCCCCTTAAATTTCACCTGTGCACGTACACGAGGCACCACAGCCGTCAACCAGGAACATAAAAACGCGGGTAGCCGTCTGGTTCCAAATAAATGCAAAAACAGATACATAAAGGCAAAAGTTTCCACATTTTGTGGCTGCTACGGACACGAGCACCTGACCTCTGCGACTAAGAGCCAGCCCACGGGGCGGCCCGGCAGTATGGCGTGCTGCCTGGAGACCCATCGGGGGTAGTGGAGTTCAAACAGAAAATCTATTTTTAATGACTTTGGGGAGCGCTGTGGAGATGCGGAGTAATTCACTGTAATTAAAGCCATCTATCACTCAGTGAGCAGGAGCTGAAAGTTGATGAACTTTACAATGAGTTTTTTTTTTTTTCC
>NW_005842494.1:786781-822084 GCF_000455745.1 Alligator sinensis | reverse complement strand
AGGAATCATAAAAGAAATAATAAAAAAAAAAAAGGGGAAGAGCTCATCCGTTCCAGCTGTTAATTCTTCAGGATGCCAGCATGCAAAGCGGGCGGAAAGAAGGAACAAACCACATTTTGCTCAGGTGTGTAAAAAGTCCGACTAACTTTCTTTCCAGTCGTTTTTCCTGCTGCCTCCCTGTCCTAGCTGGGACTCTAAGTAGCTGCGATCAAATATTGAGTCTCTCCATGGTCAGCCTGAGCAGAAGATTGGGGCTGAGAAGGACATGACACTGCTAGCGATGGGCCAGAAGGAAAACTAGGGGTCCAGTCAGCCCCGAGCTCTGCAAAACATCTGGCCAGGGATTGAATGCTGTGGTTTAGGCTTGGTTTTAATGAAGAACCCAAGTATACGTAAAACTGACCATTGGCAGTGGAGCACTCGTCGTACCCAGGCACCGTGGAGGGAGAAGCAGCTATTCTGCAATGCAGCAGGTAAGGCAAGGACTTGGAGGAGAGCAAGAAAGACGTCCCTAGGTTGGATCAGAGGAGAGATTTCCTGGGGATGGCAGCCCATTAGACCAGGGCTTAGGTGCCCAAGGCAGCGGCACTCGGGCCACTGAACATGAGATTGGACAACGCGCTCAAGTCCGTTGTCAGGTACAACCTTGCTGGGAGATGCATTAAATATGATTAAATATGCTCCCTTCCCTCATTTCCATTGCTGTGAAGGCCAGTATACTCCTGCCAGGGAGCGCTTGCTGATTTGAAAAAAGGCGTTTGTGCGTGCGTGCATCTCAGTGCAGAGGAAAGCAAAGGATCAGTAATGGTCACGACTACTCACCGATGGGGTATCTCAGTCTTGCACTGGTATGTCACTCCTGGGCTCTCTTTTAGGGTTTATCAAAGTACCACGTGCCCTGCTTTATCTGCACCTCCCAGCAGCTGCTCCAGTCCTGCTTTGATTCTCTCCTTCGGTGTTAGTGGGTGAGAGCAAGGGGGTCTGGAGCATTTTTCACTGTCCTGCGAAGGTATGTCCTGCAGGGAGACTCGAGGAACCAGGGAGATCTCAGCACGAGAAACATCACCAAATGAACCTTGTGTTTGGTGGATTCTCCGAAGAAAGCATTATGGATGGAGCCGAGAATGGGGGACGATGCAGAGGCAAAAGGACTTTTTACACCGAGAGCTCAGAAGAAACCCCCACCACAACACACCTATCCAGTTAAAGAACCGATTGCTCCAGTTCTTCAGGCAAAGACTCTCAATCCACTAGTATGGAGCTGGGGAAAGAAAAACCAGGGAGACCATGCCAAGTCACTGCAAAGAACAAGCTGTGCTCGGTCCTGGCACCTGGGCACGTGTGCCAAGGTCTTCAGGAACTACGTGGCTATTTTTAATCCAGCCAATACAAAAGGGATCAGATGTAAAGTGAGCTCCCCAATGGGGGGGATGAGCTCATAAGGAGGATCCTGCTCTCCACAGCACACCAAATCCCTCCTGGAGGGCTCCCACCCCAGCAGCCCCACTGCTTGCTTGCTTTTGCACAGCCCAGTGCAATGTGAAGCTTGCTTGGTGGCCAAAATCTGCCAGTTTTCCAGAAGCGGCATTGCAGAGCCGCTCCTCGTGCCCCATCACACTAGCCCTCACTGCATCCCTCCCAAAGGGAGGCAAAAGCAGGGGAGTGTGGTCTGCCTTGGCCAAGGAAGCAGCACAGAGCAGTCCAGCTTCTAAGGCATGCCTTTCTCCAGCTTATTAAGCCTGACTCGATATTCTCTCATCGGACCATGGCAGGACTGGGGCTGAGAGCAGACTCCTGGCCACGGTAGACACCGAGGGCAGACAAGTGGCTTCCTGTGGTTTACCACAATTCAAGTTAATCATGTAGTCTGCATGAGGCGTCCAGGGTGGAGATCGTATTCCTGCTCCCAGGGAGAGCGTGTGACCACGTAAACCCGGAGGAGGAGACATGAGGTCTCGTATGCAGCAAGAGCAGCTTGCCATCGCTCGCTGCGTGCTCCATCCATTCGATCCATTGGCTCCACCTCTACCCCAGCGAGCGAGGCTGAGGCTCCCACGCTTCAGGAGGCAGGATGTGGTACATGAAAAGACATCGCCTGCATGGTGCTGGCACACACTTCCAGCCACCCGTGGTTGAAGGGAGGCTGCAGACAGGCAGTTACAAAGCTCTGCCGTAGCGGATCTGACTGGCAGGTCCTCAAAGTGGTGTCCTGCCTCCTGCCTTGCAGATTTGGCTTCATTAGGTCTCTCTCCTTAAGCCTGGCACTGCAGCATGGCCTCTCCATGCTTGCAAATGAACATGTTACCTGTGCCAGAGTCACTGTTAAACTAACCCAGGGGGTGTCTGCAGTGCAAGCTGTCCTGCCAGGACAGCCTGGATCTGATGGTTTTGCTCGGTCTTTGCACTGCTGTCTGTCTGGACAGGGTGAGTATCTGACAGCAGGGAGAAAACTTCCCTCCTGCCATGGATCTGCCAGTGCTTCCTCTATAAGCCCCATCCCTGTGAAAGTGTCATGTCCTGGATCCCTTGCAGTCACTCGCACACCCAAAGGGGAGCCCAGAGCAAGAGCTGGAGCAAGCACTTGAGGGTCTGCTGGAAAGAGGCCTGGAGGCATCTGTGCATCTCTGCTGACTGCAGGAGGGGAGCAGCACAGGTGTGCACATTACCTGCACCTCCCAAGTGTTGCTGGGATGCCCAGAGCCAAGCTATTCATGCACGTGTACACAGGATGGTAGGGAAACAGATGTTCACACATTGGTGGAATCAGCAAATGCAGCAAAAATAACCCCCTCCTGTATAGTAATGTCAACTCAGACCAGAAAACACATGCAATGCTCACATTTATTGTCTGTAGACACAGTCTTCCCCCAGAGGCTGCTCCAAACCCATTACAGTGCCTCGGCTCTGCCAGAGGTCTTGTGTTTGAAGGGCCCTGTGTAAATGCTCGCACATTTTCACACCACAAATTAAGCCTGGTGCTGGGCTCACTGCTGTGCCATCCAACATGTAATCAGAAAGGCCAGCTTCTCAGGTGGCGTTAAGCGGAATAGGTTGGTTTTGCGCCGCTTGATCCTAGCATACATCAGCGCTGTTGGAAGGGTTTGGTTGAGATAGAGAGATGTGAGGTTGGGTGGGAAGCCCTTTCTCTCTGACCTCCTCCCTGAAATGGCAGGGAACTGAACTTGACTGCACCCCTCAAAACGCACTGGTGCTTTTTTGAAAACCAAATGGTTTTCTTCTTCCACTGGCAAAACCTTGCGACGACTGGAGAACTGCTGGGCAAGACCACACACCCAGAGACGGCAACCCTGCCAATAACGCACTTCCTTTGTGTGACACTGATTAGTCCTCAAGCCTCCGGGGAACTAATTAATAAGGATAAAAAAAGGGAGCAGCTTTCCAAAATTTCCTGGCTGAGGTGGGGATCAGCCCAATGGCGTCAACTTTGATCTCGGACCATTCGGTGGCCTTTGCATTCGCGGCTTTGCCTTGCTGCCATGTAACTCAGAACTTACACCCCACAGTCATTTAAAAGTTGTAACAGGAGCTTAGAAAATTAATTAAGGAGAATAATTACCAAGCGCACATTTTTCTCCCTTCTATTTTTGTGTGGAAGTGGCAAAAATAGAATTTTGAATAATATTGGAGTTATAACCGATGTAATTAGGTGTTCAGTGAGCACTTACAATTGAGCCACGCTTATTAAAATTACTGTTTTAATCAGAACATTGCCGGAGAATCATTAAGAGCACAATGGTTTGATTCCCTGGAACTCTAATTAAACCTGGACTCCTTGCCACCCAGGGGATCCACCTGAATTTCATCCGACTCAGCCGTATACTACAGGTAATCCCTTAGCCTCTCCAGATCTTTTGGGAGGAAGCATCAGTGCTGCGGTGCAGTGACCTCACCAGACCTTCCTGATTGTATCACAGGCAGAGGAAGTCAAACGATGCACCAGGAAAAGTCACTGTCAAACGCTGTGAAACGCAGGGGCAGGGGGAAGGAGCGTCCTTGCAGCGGGGAAGATCCCAGCCTCTTCCCTCCGCTGGGATTTGGAATCAAAGCTCCAGCCCAGGTGTTCGCTTCTGCGCGGAGCGCCGCCTCTTTGCTCAGATTGCACGGGTCACGTCGAGGCAAAGACGTCTCTGACTGTTGTTTCCTACTTGGGACAGTCTCAGCCTGCCTTGTAGCGACTTTAATTCTTCCATGTGATGTTTTGTTGTTGTGGCTTTTGGCAGGGAAAGACTAGGTTTCTCTTCGTTCTGTCCTCCGATGCTCCCAGTTTGCTGGAGACGGCGGCTACGGACTTCCTAGGGCTGAATTTGGTGGGGGCAAGAACTGCAGCCCTCTGTTTGTCCGTAGGCACGTGGGAAGCATGACCCTCTGGCTGCCCTGCTGATGGAGGGACCTGTTCTTCAGCTCGACTGGGTATTTTGCTCCTATATTACACCAGCGTGTATGCCACCTGCACTGTTTGTACCACCACAGCTGCCCTGGTGTTTAAGTTCCCTGCGTGGACTACCCCAGGTGTAGGAGAGAAGTGCAAGGCTTTCACCTCTGCTCCAAACCAGGATGAGAAGGAAAACCTGGAATTGGGGTCCTTGCCCATTCACACAAGCCCTCAAACCACTGAGCTATTGTGAGCTGAGTCCATCCCTCCCCCTTCCAGCCTCGTACGTTAGAGCATGTTCTTTGTGTCTTGGGGAGGCAGCACCAGGGGCTCCTTTTTTGCCCCGTGAATGCAAGGAACAGCTTCAAGAGATAAAAGTGTGCCTCCCGGGGAGCCTAGGGGTTGTGTGTGCACGTGGGGTGGGGCGAGTCACTCTCCCTGTTTCTCAGCCCCAAATTGTAGGCTGGGATAACAGCACCCCCATACCTCACCGGGGTGTTGTAAGGATAAGGTGCAGGTGTCCAGGCAGAGGGGACAGGTAAGCACCTGAGAGAGAGAGGGAGAGAGCCCACCTGGAAATAGCCAGAGGACTGTGTAATGAATGGAGACAACTTTGAACCCAAGGGACTGATTCCCCCCAGTGTTAAGCCCCCTTCAGCTGCTCTGGCAGTATAGAGGGGATATAAATACAATCTCATGGAGAGGTCTCAGCATCCATGTGATGCTTCTGAGTTGAAATTAGGCACTTAAATCCACACTGAAAGAGCAAAACCCAAGTGGCCAGCTCGCTGGGAGGGGCGCAGCGTGAGCACCTGCGGTGCCTGTTGACTTCATCCACCCATTTCCCCTCCTTGATTGCGCTGCTGTGGGTATCGCTGCTCTTAAAAACCATATGGTAAGCAGCAGGGGCCCCTTCCCCCAGATCACCTACCACTCCTGAGTCCAGAGAAGTTGTTAAAAAGGATTAGGGCAGGCTAAGATTAAACAGAGGAGTTTAAAATGACAAACAGACTCCTAAATGGGATTAGAGTCTTAATGAAAACAGTAATGAATGAACGGGGCATACAAATATTACCCATAAATATCAGACAGATAGATTAGATCCCTGGGTACTGCATTTCAAAACTACATAAAATGACTTCAATTACTCGACATCAATAAATAACAAGGCAATATTTAATGTTAAAAAGGATGCCCTCCTACCACCCCCTCCCGCTTAAAGCTGCTTTTCTTGACTTGGATGCTGCTTCCCAGGGGGGAACAGATTTTTCAGATACTAAAACAACCGTCACGACTCCAAAGACAGCCCCCCCAAACAACCAGAATTCAGCGTGTGCCTGTGCATTTATGCATGCGTGTCTGTGAACTCACATATGTACACACACACGCGCGTATATAGATTGATAGACAGATATATCTCATTTTCTATTATATATAGATATCTATATCAAAATGCTCTATCAGCATGCCTTTGGACATATATATAGATAGCTATATCTATATATCTTATATCTATATATACGTGCAAAGGCATGCTGGTACAGCATTTTGTTATCAATCCCCTTGCTCGAGCCTCCCCATTCCTGCGATATTGCCCAGCTATCACGGCCAGGTCCCTTCAAGTTTGACACGTCCAGCACCCGCTCCCCTTCTGTCTCTGTGTGCCCACCGTTAAAACTGCTCAGATTCTTCCAGTCGCTTATTCTGCGTGGGATTAACCCTGTGAGAAACCAACTGTCAGGAGCAGGAAGCCGGGTAGGTCTGTCCCGGGCATCTGTCGGCACTAAAGGATTAATGATGAGGGTGGCATGGGTAATGGCAGTATCAACAGCAGCTCCTGCCAAGCAGAGGACGAACCCTGCACTGCGTCACGGCCACAAGCCCCTGTGGGATGTCTGCCAGCCATCTGTTTGCTGGACCACACCAGAGCCTGAGAAGGCAGGATTATTCACGTGCCTCGTTGTCGGAAAAGCTGCAAAGGATGGTTTCCAGGTCTGCTGCCTCGGCTTTGGGGATCTTAGCTGGCTTCAGTTAGTCCAAGTGACTTCTACGCATGGTTAGGGACCTCCCGTCCTCAGGTCCGTTTGCTGGTAGACAGAATTAGCATCAGCATCTTTTATGTGCCATTTTGGGTACTGGGAAAGCTAACATAGAAATCACATAAAATGAGGGAGGGAAGGGACCTCAGGAGGTCACATCTAATCCATCCCCCTGCTCCAAGCAGGATCATCCCCAAATACATCATCCCAGCCAAGGCTTTGTCTAGCCGGGTCTTGAAAACCTCCGAGGATGGGGATCCCACCACCTCTCCGGGTAGCCAGGGGAGAGTGAATTCCTTGAAGGTGCAAAATGAACGTGTGGCAGATGTGGGGAAGAGAGCTCTACTCTGAACTCCCAGGTCTTTGCTCCCAGCCATTTGCCACTAAATTTAACTAAATTTCAGTAAACCTGCTCATTTTCCTCCCAGCCAGGATGAATCCCCTTGGGAAAATGCACAGCACTGGCTGAAAGGAATTTCTGGTTATTTCATCTGAATCACAGCTGCCCTCTGGGGATTCATTAAGTGAGGGGAGGGGGGAAACGTAGACACTAGGCTAATACAAATTAACTTTCCAGAAAGGCAACACAGCTCTTCTTCTACTTTCCCATCATGAAACAATGGCTGAAGCAGCCAAGTACAAAGAGAAGAAGTGTGTGCAGACTTACTCCTGCAGCTCAGCGGACGGGTGACCTTTCCCATACTGTACCTGTATAAATCTTATATAATGAAATAAAAAAAAATTAATGAATAAATGAAGGTTAAATCACTTCCCACGGCAGATTTATACCGAGAGCAAGGTCCGTGCGGGCAGCCAGCTGGTTTAGCACAATAGGCCTATCGCATTCCTTTCCCAAATACTACGGCGACCCCCGACTAGCCGATCGCAAGGCGAGAGAGAGGAGCCCTTGCAACCAGGGGCAACTTTCTACAGGGACGGCAGGAGAGACCTTATTTGCCCGAGGTTTATTTTAAACACACAATTAAGGGTTTCAGCACAGCTGATGGGCCCGCCAATCACAACACAGAGGTTTTGGCCCGTCCGACCTTCCCACTCCGCCTGCCCCGCAGGGTTCGACTGCAGTTCTCGACACCACCAAGTCAGCATTTTAAACTCTCTCTTCCTCTTCCCGGCACACCACAAAGCAAATAGGACTGCTTGTGGTTTGGAAGTGCCCCTGAGAACCGAGAGCAGCGGTAACCACAGGCCTCCCATTAGCCTAAATAAAAGCAGAAGCAGCTGCCGTAGCCATGAAAGACTGGGCAAGGAGTTTAGTTGTCCACCAGCTGATAGCCGTTCAGGTTAGAGGATTTTTACCTGCCTTTCTTCAATGTATGGTGCTGCCACATAGGACAGCCACATGAACATTTAGGACAGCCAGGGCCAGAGAGCAATTCTGGGGTTACAGCAAAGCCTCAGAGAGGTGCAGAGGCAACAGGCTTGAGTTATAGGTGAAGAATTAGCAACCTTCATGTATCCTGTCCCAGGCTGCTACCTTCCTGTACCCTGACATGCCACATCAGTGCCTACCGCTAGCAGCTGCCAAGCACTCCCGGCTTGCAGAGGCATCCAAGCCAAACCACTGGCTCCTTCAAAATCACTCAACCTGAGATGTGCAAAGAGCTGATGCAGACCAGGCTTCTAGGAGAGGCGCAGCAATGAGCAGGAATAGGTAACTGGTTAGGAGACAGTGGGCACGTCTACACGTTCATTCACGTGCCGTAGTTACTGCGCATTAACTTTAGTACTTGGTTAGTACTGCCGTAGTGCAGTAGAGCCAGCGCACGGTTTTTTAGTGACACTTATTGTGCAGTAGCCTAATAACAAAGCGCAGTAGCGTATTAGTACGGGTTTTACCTGCGCCGTGCTAGTAGGCTGCTGTGCAGTAAGCGTCTCATGGAGATGCGCCCAGTGAAGGGAGCCAGGGCCCAAATGCCTCTTGGGAAAGACAAGTCTATGAAATATGAATGGTCAAAGCAACCTTAAAAATACCCGCTCCCTCCCAACCTAGAGCCTTTTATGGCTCACAGTATCTGGGTTTCCTCTGTGAATAGCAGGAGGCAGACCAACGTGAGTCTAAGGGATGGAGCGGATGGGCACGGTGCTCTTCGTTCCTCAATTGCCCTCCCGTCGAAAGCCTGAACGAGAGCAGCTGCTGTAAGCGCGTTTCTCTGCAGGAGAGTCGGCAAGGGTCGGGGCTAATAGTCCTGCCCCCATGCGTGACCTCCCCTCCCTCACTTGGAGCGCCTCTAATTACCAGGCAAGAGGAGAAGGGGCGACCTGCCGAGCGGGTCCAGCCTGCCCTCCGAGCTCTGCCATCTCTGGTCCGATCGATCGTGGCCTGCTGGGTTGAAGGAAGGAATTTTCCTAAGGTAGAGCCGAGGATACCGGCTCCCTCCCCTCCAGCTCGCACGCTGAGCACGCTAATCACGCGTGAGCCGGCTCTGGGAGACAAAGACACGCTGGCAGAGGCCCTTCTTCCAAAAGAGACTAGCTTGGGAAGGCCATAAATAAATAATACCGCTAATGAAAGGAGGCCTGCGCAGCTAAGATGGTGCGGAGGAAGCAGACAGATGACTCTATTTCTGATGCACCGGCAGCCTGACAATTGGCAAATGAACCTCCACAGTTATCTGTTTCCCCTCTTTATTCTTCTCTCATAAAACTGGCAGGAACAGGGGTAGGAGAGAGACGCAGGCGGCAGCTGAGTTGAGCATGAAAAATGAGCAGCATATGCACGCGAGGCAGCCGGAGCATGGAGCCTGCCGCGGAGCGAGGGCCCCCGGCAGCTCTCCGCACGGTCCCTTAGTATCTCCAGGAATCCTCTGCAGATTGCCTTTCTTCCCCTTCCCATCCCGCTCCCCAAATATTAACCCCTGCTCTGCTTTGCTGCTGCAGGCACCGTGGAGAAGCCGGCATCGTTATCGGGGACTCAATACTGGGCGAAACACATGATGGGCGAGGTGCAGACCCCAGGGGTGTGCGTGCGCGGGGCTGTTATCCGTACATTTAGATGTGTCGGCTGAGATCAGGGCCCCGTTCTGACCGTCCATGCATGCAGATGCATAAAATCAAAAAGCTGGCAGCCCAAGATAGGCAAACCCTCCTCGCCCCTATGTGACAGATGAGAAACAAAAGCAATCAGAGGTTAAATGACCTGCTCAGGACCATGCTGGGAGTAAATGTCCGGCTTGGAAAGGCCTCTCAGCTCTTCAGTGCTTTAAGCTATAAGATCACCCACCTTTACCCCCTGCCCACTACTACAGACCCAGCAAAGGGCCAGAGTGCTTGGCTTCCTGCCACGGCTGGCAAGCACCGAGACAAAGATGCCACATGTTGTGTAGACCTCTCGCTCAGATGCTGAAGGAGGAAGTGCCCTGCCACCCACCTCGAAAGGGATCTCACGTGCCTCGATGGCCGTGGGAGAGCAGGGTGGGGAACCCTGCATCTGCCTCTCCAGAACAGACCAGCAAGCTGTGCTGGGCAACACTGTGGGCTTTGTTTCCTGGCCTGGCGCATCCCTTGGTATCAATGGCACTGAAAAGGTTTGACTGGCTTCTTCCGTTTGTTTGCTTGGCACACACCAGAGTCATTTAAATAACCCAGCCTCTGCACTGCCCCGTGCACCTCACTTGGCTATGCCCTCTCTGCAATGCCCACATCTCGATACCATTGGGAAAGGACAGCTTCCCCTCTCTGTAGCTCTCAAGGTTTCTGTTCACCTCCCTCCCCGCTTGCAACCACAGCATCTTGGCATGGCAAATCCTCTGATCTCACAAGATGACTGGCTCGAATACTGTGGGAAGGAAGCCGCAGGCAGTGCGCAGGGTGAGGTGGGGGCCAGCTCTTGTCCCTTTGAGTCGTTATGCAAGCAATACAGCAGGAGAAGGGCTAACGGGCTCCATGGTCCTCAAAGTGCCATGTCCAGGTGATCTGCACATTTAAGTCCTGACCAGCTCATAGGCTTCAAAGCCAGAAGGGACCCCCTTATAATCATCCAGTCTGCCTAACACCAGCCATGCGGTTGATGCTTTTTTGTGGCCGTTGCAATTCCTATGAGATTGGATGTTAATTCCTCAGCGTGCAAATGTAGGGAACTGAAGTAGGTTAGTATTGTCCCAGCTGGTTGGAGGTGCTGCTGAGCGCTGTTCCTCTATCCTGCATTTCCAAGGAACACAAAGCAGGGCTCCTACACTGAATTTGTAAAGTGGCTTAGGGTATTTTCAGGAGAGGAAGTGGTGCAAAAATCCAGACAGACACAGGCAAACCTGTCGAGTGAATCAAGACGCAACCTTTTGTTACAACCTCAAGCGTACATTTAAATCTCCTATGTTTCAGGGATGTATTTGGTAGCCGTGTTGGTTTGAGGCAAAAAGAAATGCAAAAATCTTGAACTCTTGGTTCAGAGATGATGCCTGTTATTAGACCAACGGAAAGATTGCAAAGATAATTTTTTTGGGCAATTTCTCAATTGGTCTAATAAAAGGTATCATCTCTTAACCAAGAGCTCTAGATCTTTGCATTTCTTTAAATCTCCTAGGCAGCGTTGCAGATCATGGCCCTGTGTTACTAGTGCCTTTGTAGGCTGACCATTATCCCTTTCCCCCACTGCAGAAAACCACAGGCAATGGTAGCCCATGGCAAGCCAGGTTACAACAGCATGATGGAGACGAGCATTACAGTCTGACGAAGCTCCTTTGAAAACACCTTGGGAGAAGTCTCGTTGGGACACTGTTCTGAGGAGAAGCAAGGACAAAAGGCATCCAAGACAAAAGGACCTGGTCCAGCAAATGGGCACTGTTGAAGCATTTGGTGCATGCACCTGACTTGCTTCCTGAGCTAACGCAGGAACCCGAAGCTCCACATATAGCCACAGAGAAGGACTTTGTTAGTGTAGATGCACGCGCACATGCACACACACACGCACAGGCAGAATCACTTACCACACCTGTGCCCTGAGATCCACCATAACATTATCTTACGTGTCAAGACGAAGACAACACGTTTGGAGCAAAGGCTAAGTTGCTCTCAGCAAGAAAAAAGTATGAGGGTAAGACCTGCACGTGTTAGCCGAAGGTTAAAAACACTGCATAAGTTGCTAAAACAAACATGCCTTGTCCTTACTATGTTTTCACCCTGGGACAACTCATGCACATTATTTGCTCTGGAGTTTAGACAAATATGGAAGGAAAGGCCAGGCTGCAGGAAATTGTTTTTTCCACTTTTGCTTTTCGCTGTCTTACTGCTTAAACCCCTTCCCCAGGCTTTGCTTCACTGTAGTTCAGTCTAGACCGGATCTAGACTGGAGGTTGGACTAGATGGTCTCTTCCAACCCTAATTCTGTAGGATTAGACCATGCCCCCATGCTTCCAGCTTCTTTACACTTCAGAGAAGTGCTTTCATCTTTGTTTGTTCCCTTCATTTTCTTGCTGTAAATGAAAGAAAGGGGGTGCACACTTCACCTGGGAGGTGGCTGCAGGATGCAAGGCAGGGAGAGACACGAGGGCTACCTGCTTCCTAGATTCCCATCCACCCGGGTTGAGGCAGCAGAAAGGCAGAGGGGACTGCCCAGAGATGAGGCATGAAAGACAGGATGGTTCACAGGGAAGGGGACTAGCTTCAGGCTCTGGAGATCAAGGCCTTGGGCAAGTCTCTGTCTCGCTGCATCTAAGTTCCCTAGCTGGTAAATGAGGATAAAAACACCCCCTCACTTCGAAGAGGTAATAACTGGGAGGTGCTTTGAGAGTATGGAAATGGGAGACATATATATCGGAGATAGACGGGCTGGGAAAAGCTGGAACCTGTGGCACATAAACTTTTATCAAGGATATTCTCAGTGCAAGAGAAAATACGATACACATGGAAATGTCCGTGAAGATGTTCATCAGCAAAATCTATGAGGCAAGGCAGAGGCGGTGGGGTAGCGTGAGCAGGGCTCGGGGCAGCAGAGCTCTGCTGTAAAACCCAAGTCATCCCAGGAGCAGGCAGGGGCAAAAAAAGTCCGGCAAAAAAACACTTACAGATTGACTGCGGCATAACCCCAGTCTGCTTTCTTGGCAAAAAGTGCCGGAAAACACTGGCTGCTGTACTGTCTCCAAGGTTATTCTGACTCCGAGAAACCAGCCGTGTGCCCAGCCCCTCCATACACAACGCTAGCTGTGCAGCACACACCATTAATTAGTTATTTCATTACAGAGACTGGCTGGAATTAAAGCCAGAAACAAAGAGCTTTCTAAGATTCAGATCAAACTGCTCCGTCCTTTGTGAGCTGCAAGGACATATGGAGCATGGGAGACGGGCGGCTGCATACTCAGCCGGCAGTTACAAGTGAGCTTGTCGTTAATAAAGCAACAATAAACGTTTTAACAGTGACGACACTTTTCACGCCTGCACCACGGTATGTCCAAGGAGCCTGAAGCCGTTTCCCACCCCATAAATAGACCCGTGGGTACTTTCTGTGCTTTAGTTTAATTGAAATTTTGTATAAAATTAATGAAAATGAGCAAACTTTTAGAATTAAATTGCTTGTTTATAGCCTGGACATTGGGGATCTGACTAAGGTCCCATCAAGTCTGTTGATTCAGCAAGACTAAAGGCTCCCAGGAGGTGGGTAAATGTTACTTTTGTTTTACTCGCGGGGGGCGGGAAACGGTGGCAGAGAGATGGTAAGTGACTTGGTTAAGGTCACACAATTCATCGGTGACGGAGCCAGGGAGGGAACCCAGCAGCTCTGATGCCAAACCCTGCTCGGCATAAATATGCTCCAGCGCTGCCTCTCAGCACCGAAGGGCTGGCAGGAGGACCTGTGGCCCCAGCACTGCCCATTGGCTTTGCCCCTGTGGGAAGCTTGCAGGCTAAAATACTTTTTGTTTTCTTGCTTTACGTGGCTTTGGGGAGTCTGGGGCCATCTCAGCTTCTGAACCTTTGCTTGGAAATCCCAGCCCAATGTGCCGCTTTGATTGCAAGTGCAAATACAACACACTGTTGTTCAGAGCAAAAGGAGAGCATCTTTAAGGGAGAAGCAGACTGACAGCTGTGAGGCTGGGGGAAGGGGGTTAATCCCTGCCTGGTGGGGACAACTGCTTATATGGACTCACTAACCTTTGGTATCTCCCCCTCCAGTCCTTTTACAGAGTGCCATCAATTCAAGTCCTAAGTTAGACCCAGATAATACAGACTTATCTCTCATTGCATCGATGAGCTGGGCTCCTCTCTTGATTAACACTAGGCTGGGGTTCACTAGGCCCTTTGTCCTTCTCAGACTGGCTCTGTCTTGGCTGTGTGTCCACCCACCTCTTGGCTACCACCTTGCTTATTGCTCTCTTGGGTATTAGCCATAGAGCTTGCTAGTGCCCACTTCGCTGGCAATAGAGGATTTTGCTTTGTTTGCATAGTTTGAAATCCATCCATGGAAAACAGGATTGGAGTAGGAATAAGGCTTCGATTCTTATGCAGGGGTCATAGGCCCTCTCCCCTTGTCTGCTGCGGCATCACACAAGAGCAGTGTACAGGTGTGCTGTCTCTGGCGCCAATCCCATCAGATGCTGGGAGATTGGCAGTGAGCACCAGGGTAACGCAGGGAGCAGTGCCCGTAGTTTCACAAATGGTCCAAAGCCAGCACTTGGGTACGTTGCATGGCTGGAAGTTGAGCTGAGGTGAGGCAGAGCACAGGTGGTCATTAGATGCCCAGGTATTTATTGCAAGAGTGGGGATATTCATCCCGGCATATCTGCAAAGGTCCTGATTCAGGAAAGCATCCCTCTGCTAGACAGCATTTAAACACATACTTAAGTCCCTTTGAAATCAATGAAACAGAAGCATATGATTATGTGAGCACATGGTTAAGCATGCCCTGGAATGAAGTCCTAAGTTAGACCTAGATAATTGCATTCAGTCTCCCTAAATTCCCTGTGGAGACTTAATTAGATCCAATACTGTTCTTCAGCTTCTGGCTTTGCCTGTTGAACAGTGTTCTGTCTCTGCAAGCTTTTCATTTTAAATTTGTTCACTGCTGTACAGCCCGAGTACAATTATTCTGTTGTGTGAACTGAACAGCTGCTACGGTCCAGCCTAGAAGTGGCTGCATTTCAGCAGGGGTGCAACAACCCTTCTGTGCAGCGTGTAGCTGTTCTGACATAAAGGGTGCAAAATAAGGACTTGCTGTTATGTGGTGGGTATGAGACAAACCCCTGCAGAAATTAAGTCGTGGTGGTGCTAATGATAACGTGGCTTCACTTAACTGCCAAATCTATTTGGGCCTACTTTATTTTTCCATCCGATGGGGCTTGCAGGAGGACTTCTTTGAGAGCCCACGTCGAACGAAGTTGGGAGCTAAGGCGAACTTTACAACTATTTCTTTGAAAAGTTTTTAACCAGCTAGGAGCTCCCTGAGGTTTCTTCAACATAAAATAAAATTAAACGATTCCCTCCTCTTCCCCCCAGACCTATATAGGAACCTCCTGGTTGCTAGCAAAGCTCTATACATGATTTACTGGTGCAAGAAAAAATTATATGAGCAGTCTAATAGCAAGAGAGTGAAGGCCTTTAAATGTCTGCCCGCTGGCTGGGCTTCTGCCTTCACCCAGCGAGCAGATGTGCTGCCATTAAATACCTTTCAAGGAGCAGAAATGAAACCTTCAGGGATGGTTTCCTATTGCCCTGTGGATTCTGGCCTGTCACCCATGACCAGGGGTAGCTCCAAGACCCATCGGTCAGCCACAAACTCCCCTCTTTTTCTTGTGATGCCAGCAAAATGTGTGGGGGAGCAGGTTGTCAGCTGTGCTAGCAGCGAGGGAACATGGGGTGGGCGTCTGTACCAGGAGTGTGACAGTCGCACAAACTTACTCCAAACAGCAACGAGAGAAGCCGGAGTTTCTTTATGCCAAAATCCGTAGGAAGTGTGCGCTTGTCTTATCTTCTTGCCCCCGTGTCTGCTGCTGTCACTCCTCCCAACACATCTCGAATCTACCGGCTGAACTCATTGCTAGGATAGGACTCCACTCATTTCAAGATTCATGTGCCTGGAAGGCATCGGGCCCTGCATCTTTGTATTTTACCCACGCGTCTAGTAATCAGCAGCGGAAATAATTTGCTGTTTGGCTGCTCTGATGTTGCCATCTTTTGTGCAAATCAACATGGCAAAGACATCAGGCCCTCAAAGTCCGATTGAAGAATAATTGGAAATCCAAAGTGGCACTAAATGTTGTTTTCTAAATAAAATGCCTTCAATTACAGAACACGCAACTGTAAAGCATTAAGAAAGATTCGTTAGCATTTAAAAGCTGTATTAAAAACCTTCTGAGCCTTCATTATATGCACAGGATCCCTTACATTTCTCGGGACAGACATGAAATAAAGGGAATGGAAATCTTGCAGCAGCCCATGCCATCCTCAGAAGGGTCTGGGCTTGCCTCGGAGCAGTAGCACGCAGTGTTTGGTTCTGGCAGTCTGCTTCTCCTTCCATATTTTTCCTCCTTGTATGACTGGCAAACATAACCCGTTTTAGCTCCACTAACCACCTTCTGCTATGTCTGCAAATGTCTAGAATTTGTATTCAGATGCAGCGAGGCTCCCGTATAAAAAAATACGACAGCATTACATAGTAACGGCCCCAAATGCTTCAGTAACTCAACTGTAAGCTCCTCCATTGGACAACACTATAGCCATTTCTTTTTATAGGTCCTGCCTAAGTGTTCAAGTGCAAGGGCAGCTTTAGAGGTGCAAACTGCCTTTGTAGCTCTGCGGGTTTGTCCAGATCCTTGTTTCCAGGGGCAGTGAATCACCAACAAACCTAGAGAAGGAGAGGTATAGGGAACCCTGCGCAAACCCCAGACCAGGGAAGGGGAAGGTAGGAAGGGAAGACTCGTGCCTATGCATTAGCTCAGAAAAAGGAGGAGAGGAGGCAGGGAAATAAAAAACCCAGCCCTGAATTGATCAATAGCATGCTTTTCCAGGTCTGCAAAGATGTATTACATCTGTGAATGAAGGATTTGGGATAAAGTAAAGCTTCGCTATGGTCTTTTGGCTCAGATCGAGTGTGGGGAGCATCCGAATCCCAAGACCTCCGGACGCAGGCCTGCATGTAGGATGCCTGCCAATGGATTTGGGCGTATCTGTAGTCCCGGGGTGATAGGTCTGGGATGGAGGATGCTTGCTGGTTGTAACGCCACACAACCGATTGACTTCTGCCTGCTCAGTTGATACGATTTGGAACTGATTTGGCTGATTTGACCTGGAATGTTAAATCTATCTATCTATCTATCGATAAAATATACGGTACAAAGTAAGGTCTTAGAAGCTGCTCAGCAGCTGTTTTGATGGTGGGATTGCTAGATACTGTGACAAAAGGCTCACTGACCTGCTCCACCATCTACACAAGCAGCCTGGATCTGACAGCAAGTCGCTGTGCTCTGATCTGCTGATTAGGAATGATATTAATAAAATCAACAGCGCGACAGATGCGCACACAGCAAACACCCCAGTGGTCTCCAACCAGAAAAGGGCAGCAACAGGCCTCTATTTCCCACTGCAGGAGCGAGTAAGCCAGCACTTAGCTGCAAAGGGGACCGAAGGGACCTGATCCTACAGCAGCCAAAGGCTCATCCGAGACAGAGAAGGGAAGACGAGAGGCAGTGCTCGAGGATACTGGCCTTCACCTGAGCTCCCAAGGGCTCTGGTCCTTCAAGTGCACACATATTGCAATGCCAAGTGTGGAGATGGCATACACTCTCTATGTCTGTGCCCACGTGCATGTCTGTCTACACGATGATCTGTTCATTTTATTTGATCTTATTAAAATCAGACATTGCTATTACTACTTTTTTAAAGAGGAATAAACATCTTCCGACTCTCGGCTGCTCAGGAGCACGCGCGACACATTACTGACCGGAGGCTGATCTCAAACTACAATGACGGCATCTCGGCTCCACCGATAAATAAAGGCACGCGGCGGAGGTGAGAAGAGAGCAGCCTACGCGACTGAAGATGGATATATCCCAGACTCTGTTATAAGGCTGAGGGCTGGGAAGCCAAATCCGTCTCTCCCAGGGTTTCATTAGCTGGGAATGGCTTTCTAACGAGATTTACACAATCTAGCCAGGAGCCTACACATTTCGCTGTGCACCCAGAGACAATAACAACAGGAAGCTAAAGAGATGCCTTCTCTCTCTCTCTGGTCACCCATAATTCCCGACTGTTACATTGCTGCCATCAATATGATTACCCAGAGTGCAAAACAAAATAAAGCCTGCCCTTGTCTAGCATTAAGGATCCAATTTCGACTGACCCAAACCAGGAAAATTTATAGTTATGGGTAGCACACTGGCTTTAATTCAGCCCATTAAGAAAGGATGTGAAATCTCCAGCTGGGATCCAAATGACACGCTCACCTTTCCTCCTTGCATTGGTAGAGGACCCACAACACAGCTGAACTGGATGGTTGCTGTACGGGGCTGATGCTTTAACAACCCCCCCTGGTACCGAAACGTCATTCAGCAGGGCTCCTACGGCAGGGTAGGACGAGGGGAAACTGGGGTGTCCTAGCTGTCATTGCGCTGCACCCCTGTAGAGCCGCACGAAGCTGGTATGCCAAGTACGGACTTAAGTGCTTGGCTGTATCAAGGATTACAATGTGGTTGCTCTGGGATGCCTGTATCGTCTGCTGAAGCTAAACTATGTAGTGAATCAAAGCTACATCCCCTGCCACCCAGGGACACTTTCCATCAGTGAAAAAAACACCCCCGTAGCCCACGTTAAGTTCTGTTCTTTGCGATTTAGCCTATCTCCCTGCTACCAGGGGGGTCCTGCACAGTGAAAGCGAAGGCCCCAAATGGAGAAATGAAAGTTGTCTCTGGCGGGCTCCTCTTTGCAGTCGGAGGAAGGATGCTTCTGGCTCTGGCTCGTCACTGCCTGCTATTCCTCTGTGGTCAGCTCTTTTGAAAAGGCAGGATTTCAAGCTAATTCTTTCATGGGCAGGAATGTCTGCCGGCTCAAACGCAGTCCCAGGCACACGGGGAGGATGGCTTTTTTTCTTTTTAAACTCTCTCCCGTACAAAAATATTTATCAGCAAGTTCCTAGGAGGATATTAATAGCACCCAGCACAGTTGCCTGCCTGTGAGTCACCCCTTGCGGGCCTGGGAAAAGCTTGCAGCGGTAGCTTGGAGAAAAGGAACGCGTCGTTCATTAAGTCTCACGGTAAATGCTGTAGATCGGATCATCAGAGGGGCTGAGGATGGAGCAGCTCATCTCATGGGGCCTCTTCCACTTCATCAAGGAGTGCATTTATAACTTGCTAGGCATGCTGGGGACCCCAATTCCCTGGGCCAGCCTGCGGGGAGACTAGCAGGGTGGCTCAGGGTCGTTGCTGCCGTCATCACCCGACTGCTAGTTTAACTGTCGGTGAGGGGCAGCTTTAAGAGGAAACGGGTTATTTTGGCCATGTGACGTTATAGTCCTAACTTCATGCAGGAGTTGGGCCACATGATCCCTCCTGACCCCACGAGCCCTATATCCCTGTTCCTAGATCCCTCTTGTTAGTCTGCAGACAGCGGTACTGTGGCGATGCCGAGGAGTGCCCGTCTTGGATCGGGGGTACCAAGTGCTGCTGTGCTGAGAGCAAACATGCAATCCCACCCCCAGGCAGTCTTTAACTTTATAACGGGCCCAGAGCTCAAACAAGACAAGCTATGAAAGCCCAGAAAAGATGCAGCCAGATCCAAATATAAACAGCTGCCAATGCCTGCATCCCTTCTGACCCTGGCTTCTGTCCTGGGGTCCACGCGTCGCTCTTGAACTCGCACCATCTATGGCTTGCAACTCCAAATGCTTCTTTTAATTCAATTATTTCACAGAGCATCTTGGAGCATCTCAGAAACCTAATTTGGTCTCCTCCAGATCCCTCACTGCCATGCATGACAGAGCAGCAGGCACCCATCCCGCCCATGTGATGTGCTAATAATGCAAGTCACTTGAGCTTTCTGAAGACTTCCCTCGATTTCCATTTGAAGGGAATGTGAATACTAATTAAACAGACAGGGGGCACAGAGCAGATAAATACGTGTTGCAAGAGAAACTAGAGAGACAAACTTGGAAGACGAGCCAGAAAGAGAGAAGACCTGTCATTGTCTCTGGTGGCACAACTTCAGGGGAGAGTGTATCGTCTTTAAATATTCACACAGACCAAACCAGCCATCAAGACTGCATGTGTATGTGTGTGGAGGGGTGTGTGTGTATGGGAGGGGGGTGTGCAACGTGGGGGATCTCTGCGTGTGCATGTCTTTAAACTGCTTCCAAGTCTGCTACCCTTTTCCCCGCCGGGCTGGTCTGGTATCAGGGATATGCTATGAAATAATATTTTGCTCTTGACAAATATAGTGCGGCATGTACGTGCCGGTTCCCAGCACAGTCTGAGATGGCTGTAGTGACTCCTCCACAGTTGAGTGCCCCAATAAATTCCCTTTTGGGCTGACAATTCTCAGCGTACCAAGATAATCATAATCTGAGGCATTATCTTTTCCCCGCTCTCCCTGAGATTTGAAGAAATCACCCATTTCCGTCAAACAAAGAGAGGCGAGTAATCACACCAGGAAGATTGGATTTTAGATGGAGGCCCTGCCCAATTACATAGCCCTTCGTGAGCACAGCAAATTCGCACCTACTGGCTATTAATGGCAGAGGCTGTGTGCAGGTTTGCACCGAGCGCAGGACGTGCTGTCAGATTTTGCCTGCAGTCACGGCGTGGCCAGTTTATCTCATTGCTCTGCACAGAGCTGTGGAAAGGCTGTCTCAGGAATATAACCGAGGGCATGGCCAGCGCCCTAGGGTCTGGCTTTTCGAAAACCTCGGCACGTCGGAGGGGTTGGTTTCTCCACATCAAAACCAGAGGTAGTTTGGATCCAAGCACTAAAGGACGCTGGAAGAAGAAAGAGTCTAATTCAGACCCAAATAAGAACCCAAATGTTGTTAATATGCAACCATTTAACTTGGCATAGAAATTTGCTCTTGACTTATTAGGGTGGCCGGCCTGGGTCAGTCGTGCCCGAGAACAGACTGCTGGCAACGGCCAGTTCCAGATGTTGCACAGGCAAGTGAACAAACCCCCTGTAGTGCGAGTGTACCTGGCCAGCTGTGCTACGCGCTATTCCCTCCACGCCACCTTCCTATTTGTTCCCATCTGCTATGTGACTACATTTGTCAACTTTGAAATGGGGGTGGGGAGGAAGAGAAAAAGACTTTATTGAAGATATATCAGCTCATTTGTAATCTGATGGTGCTGAGGAATTTTTAAACTACTGCAAAGGAAGCTGGGGGTGGGGGGGGGGTGAGTCTTTTTCCTTAAAGATTTAATTTTCTGCTCAAGGAAAGTCCTAGCAAAAGCTATCCTTGGGGATACAGACAGAGCCCTTTTCTGGAAGCCCTCGTGACATGGAGCTTGGGATTTGCCAGAGAAGAAGGAATGAGTTCAAAGTGATCGTGTGCATTGGGATGACTTGTTCATGAACAATTACATTTATTACCTCACCACCTTTCTGAAGGCTAAAAATAAATGACTCTGCATCTTGGGAGGCCGTAACCGCTGGACAAATCTATCCTGCAGTACCAGCCCTGACAGTCTCCCTCACCTTCTCACCCCAGCTCTCTGTGCAGTGAATTTTGATGAAAGGAAGAATATTTAGGAAACCTGAGGTCACTTCCTACGGATGCCCCAGACTGCATGTGTGACCTTGGGGGAGTTGCAACGTTACTCTGTGCTTCAGGTCCCTACCCATGCAATAAGGACTCCTCTTCACCCCATCGGGGTGCGGTGAAGACGAGCAGATCTGGAGATGTTCAGATCCTGTGGGGACAGAGACAGCAGTGCCGGCTGAAGGAAGATCGTGCCTCTCTCCCAACAGAAAGCAAGGACTAGAAAAAAAGAGGAGAAAACTTGCTGTGCAAGAGCATGAAGAGGGAGAAGATTTCCCAGGGGGATTTTTTTTTTAGCCTGGTTACACTTGCAGTCTCTCAGGCTTCCCCAGGCTGAACTGGTACATCCCTGGCATGTTATTTCTCCCCACTTGCTTTTAAACTTGCCTGGGGACCAAGAATAGAATCTGTGGGCTGCTCCACTTCCCTGCTTTCGACAGAAGAGCCCAGCCGGAGAGGATGCCAGACCTGCCAGTCTCCAGGCAGGTTTACAGATGGTAGGCTCAGGACCGGGGAAGAGCCCTCCAGACATGGGTACTGATTCCAGGCCTGCAAACTGCTGCGTGTCGCACCGACAAGTTCTGCAAGCAGGAAAAGTCTCGCCAGTAGACTGGGAGCTGGGTTCAGGTCCTGGCTCAGACACAGACCTACTAGGTGCCCATAGGCAAGTCCCTTAATCTGAGTTCTTGCTCTGACAAATAAAGACGCTAGAGCCAACGAGTGAATGCGTCTGGGTCTGTCTGATCACAGCAGCACAGGCTAGAAAAGCAGCCCATGGCCCTGTGTGAGCACACACTGCAGGGCAGCCGTGCCCCCGACCGAGGTAGATACGCTCAGCGACATGGCCTTGCAGACAAACGTGTCCCAGCGCTTCACAGACGGGAAGGCGTTCAGCTGCACCACGGGCCTGGAAAGCTGGCAAGTGTCGCCATTCGTGCACGGGCAAAGACGCGCACCGAGAGGTGAAGCGACCAGAACGCGGAGCCCCGTAAAGAACCCCGGGACCCCCGTTCCCATGCATCCTGCTGTGCTCGTGGCACACCCTTGGCTACTTGTGCAAGACAGAGGAGATGGGAACACCAACCCATGCAGCGGGGATGAGGATGTGACCCCGGGGAGTCCCGAGGGACCCCTGCCTGTCCTCCCTGCTCTGGTGAACGCGATGTTCCAGCTCAGGCGACACACTCACAAACTTGGCAGCCCGAGAGCCTCAGACTTAGCGCTGGGCACTGCTGATCCTGGCACGGTGCCTTTCCCCCTCCCCTGCTCTCTCCAGCCTCAAGGTGGAGAGGGGAAGCCAAAATGTTTAGTCTGCCTGGTACATTCCTGAATTTCTAAAATAAACAGCAGATTATTAATGGAGCTGCTTTTCCTCATCAGCATCGCCCGGAGATGCCAAACTTATCAAATGGCTCCCGAAGAATGTCAGAGACGTTGCGGGGTCGGGGCTTGAGCGAGTCTGGTGGGAGCACGTTCTTCTTCCGAAAAGACCTCAACGTGGGGCTGCACCACATCGCTCCCCCGGCTCGAGGGGCTAGGGTGGGCGCAGTCTGAATGCCAAAGGCTTGGATCTTGCAAGGGCTATGATGGATCACACCAAAAAAAAACCTTTCCCCTTTTCTATGTCTGTACTTGTCTGCAATGTTCTCTAAAGCTAGGGCTAGATGGAAAGAGAAGGAGGAGAGGGAGGAGGGATTTCAGGAACCGTTTTCTTCCGGTTTCCAACCAACATTAAGTTTCCATGAAGCCCTCATTACAACCCTCCTGCCTGGGGTACTCCAGGTACTCCTCACTCTACCCGGGATCTGCACAAAATTTTTCCTGCTTTTCAAGATTTCTAGCAATTATTATTCATCGATATGATGATAGCACCTCAGGGCTGCAGCTGGGACCATGGCCCTGTGGGTTAGACACTGCACGGATGCTAGAGTGAGACAACCCCTGCCCAACAGTTCGTAATCAAAATTGGTGGGAGCTTAGGCTTTCTCTTATTTTGCATTCCAGTTGCACAGCTTACACCTTTAACACCCAAATAAGTGCCATTTATAAGGTACAAAGTGCCGCTTGATCATGACAGCGAACCTCACTCCAGTTCAAACCAGGAAGAATCGCTTGGGACAGAGGCTGGGTCTGCGGCACAGGGCAGACGTGCAAGTCGGTCACATACTGCAGCGATGGTTTGGCATGAAAACACGAACAGAGTAGCATGCCCAGCCCCCGTGGGAGAACACAATGTCCCCAGGGGTGTTTCACCCCCCCAAAATTTCGTCTGGTAGGAAGGCCTTAGGGTCTGCCAGGCGATTTTATCCACCGATTTTGTCTGGGAATGGGGCGGGAAGTCAGCCCGGGCTCTCTAGTCCTTCCTCATTTCAGAACTCCTGCAGGAAATGGTGTTTATCGCTGTATTTCCTCCATCTGATCTGGACTGAGACCAGCACGGACAGCTAAAGCAGTCAAACCCAACCGACCACTTTGGTGGAGACTTTTCAGAAAGAAAAAAAAAATGGAGAAAACAAAGATTAGACCTGTTTAGACTTTTGGAGGAGGGGGTTTCACACCTCTCCATCTTTTTTTTGCTGTAGCTTGCAGTCCTGGAGCACTAAGCTGGCGCTGGGGGCCAAGCAAGACCCAAGGACCACGTTGCTGGTGGGGACACAAGAGAGGCAGACGGGGAAGCAGGCTTCTTGTTGCTCTGATATGCAAGTCAGAAAGGAAAGGTGCAAAGACGCTGCCCTGAGCCAGCGCAAAGCCCTGCATGCTCCGAGCTGTCACTTGCCTAGCATGTGTCCAAGTGGCCTTGGGCCCTTGCCATGCAGCCTCTGCGGGGCTTTCAGGTCTGAGTTCAGAGCAAAGAGCCTCAGCAGGGGAAGCATCTCTGCGCTGTCTACATTTACTTCCTACAAACTTCATAATAATAAAGTGATACTCTATACCGTATCCCTTTTTCCATTTCACCCTTCACTGGATCATTTTATGCATCTATTCCCATTGCTAATTCAAACTAATTAAAGTATAAAATAGAATAATTTGTGCAATTTCAGAGCTCCCCTCTCCCTATTGTGAGTTATGTTTCCTTTTTTGTTAGCGCCCAGCACGAACAATTCCCCTCCTCACCGGCTGAGTAGCCGCCAAACTCATTTGCTGAGGCGGCTTTCACTGACACAGCAGCACGGGAGGAGAAAGAAAAGCAGCTCTGGGAGGGAGAGAAGAGGAAGCTGAGGCCTGCCTTTAAATTTCATAGCTGAGCACTTTCTGAAATGGGCAGGCTGAAATTTCAGATTTCTCCTTTAAGTAATTATCCAGCTTGGGAATACAATTTCCTGGGCTCTTATTCTTATTACAGAGTACAGCAGAGATAGACCTGCCTGCCAGTTTGAAGAGCAGTTCAGCAGCTCTCTTCTGAACCCAATGGTCAAGAGATACAAAAATGCCTAGTGGGGTTAGGTGCTTCTGTTTCTGGGGATCCAACCCAAAATGCCCATTTTTCAGTGGGGGAAGGGGCGTTCTTGCACGCTTTCTGGAAACCAGGCTCCAGGAACCATCCCAAGTTCCGCTTTTTTCTGCATGGCAGAAAGAAATGTGGTGGCCAAGTCCTGACCCTACTGAAGTAAAAGGGAGTATTGCCCATGAGCTCAATGGGTCAGGATTGCACCCTGGGTGGGCAGACCTGGAAACAAAGACATTGAAGCCGCATGTACAAAATGATTCCCACCGCACGTCTTGGCACTAAGAGTGCCAGCCCTTCGCAGGGTCCCTGGCCAGCCCAGCAGCTTCAAGCAGACCATGGAAACACCAGCCTCACGGGGAAATTTAGCGCATCAGAACTGGCCTGGCTGGTTCCAGGGAAGGGGATGCAGGTTGTTCGTGTGATACTAGCCTTTTACCTCTGCAGACCCGAGCATAAATCTCAGCTCCGGTCCTGCATGAGAACAAACTGGGTGGTCTTCGCCTGGTCCTATTGATCCTTGCCGCAAGGGATGGCAAGGCTGGAAAGCCAAGGGAGGGCCGAGTGGGAGGAGAGGTCAAGGATTCCCGCGCCATCTCCTTTTTGCGCAGAGGTCACCCCCAACACCTAAATAATCTCTCCCTGCTGCATCAATCTGCATAGCCATCAAATGTCAGGACGACGGTGGGTGCCTGGTACAGAGGGATAAGATAAGGCATGCCAAGACAGCAAGCTACTTACGGCCACGGCACATCGCTGACCGAGCTGGGGACAGAGCGCAGGTGTCCCGTGGCCCTCAGGTTCAGCCACCGGACCAGGCTAGACAAGCAGAGCACAGACACGTGCCCCCTGGGGAGGGAAGAGGCTGGGAACACATTGCCATGCTGATAGAAAGGCAAGGTCCATTATAAGGGTTTAAAAGCATTCAAATTAAATGGCAAGAAATAGACTGGTACCCCAGCGGGGTTCCCTCCGCTGCCCCTCTCTACCTCTATTAGCATCTTCACTGCACAAACAGGTATTTGCACCCACATCTTGCTTTTAAAAACAAACCCTGGAGCCCCAGGGCTGTGCTTGTCAGTCAGTCCCGGGTTCAGCACCTGTGAAGTCGCATGCACTCGCTGAAACCAAGGTACATGGCAAATTCAATAGTTACTAAGCCAGAGATGATAGGAGACCTGCCATCTGCAATCAAAAGCAGCTCGATTAATAAAGCTGCAACAGCAGTTTGAGTTAAAGTGGATAACATCGGATTAGGTTCACTTGTTCTCATCCTACCAGACAGAGATCGGCCAAAGCAGCGCTGGCAGGTAGGCCGAGTCGTCAGCACAATCTGGGCTGCTGCTTGGGGACCCCGGATCGACAGCAGCTTTAAACCTTTCCCCAATGGCTGAGAACTGGCCATTTGGTCCCCTTGCCAACTTCTTGGGCAGGGAAATGTTGGAAATATTTCAGGGTTGCGGCTGCCTGTCTGAAAACTAAACAATCGGTCTGGAGGGTGGGAGAAGTTGGAAAGCGAAGTCATTGCTGAGGCAAGTACATGAGAATCCTACAGGGGCGGCTGGCAAGGGACGAGTAAAGTAACAGAGAAAGGGAAAAAATAGTTAAATCTTGAGAACAAACCTAGGGAATGCTACACAAAGGGGAAAAGACGTGTGAGCAGAGACTAAAACCCGCCACGTTCAGACGAACAACCTCCCTTGGCGGTCTCCTGCCGAATGCTGGTGCTGGGGAGGGGCGGTTTTACCCCTCTCTCTCCTCTGGAAGTTCATCATTTAAGGACCCGATACCACAAGAGACTCATGCGCTGGACTGGGCCCCGTTCAACCCAATGCAAGTCCTTCTCCGCGCTGCAAATCTTTGCAGGAACGAGGCCTTTGAGTGCCCAGAAATCGACCCAGACAAGGAAAAATAAGGACCACTGGTGGCCAGTGCTTTGCATATGTGACAAATTGGCTGCTAGCAGGGGAGAAAAATGAGACACTGTGCTATCCCACCTGGCTGGAGTTTTTTTTAAGATCAATTAATGTTAATTAACACATCCTGCTTGTCAGGTAGCTTTTCTTAATGACCTCAGACTCCTCTTCAGCCAGATTTCTTAATGATCTCTAATTGACTACAGGAAAAAAAACCCCCAAAACCCACATGCTAGATTTTTAGGCTGAAGGTGGTGTAATGTGAGCAGGCCGTCCGGGAATGGACCTTGATGTGCTGGTGCGAATGTTTTCCTGAACCATGGGCCCAAGAGAGGCTGTCTCCAGCCTTTTCGCTGTCCTGGGACAGCGTCTTAGAGGCACCGCGTCTCCCCATCCTCAGCTGCCTCAGCTCCAGGGCTTGGACCCCATCTCCCAACCCCCGCCCCACATCATCCCCACTCGTGACCAGGGACCTACCTAACTCATGCAAGAGAAAGCAATTTCCGTGGCTTGGTTATGACCCAAAGAGCCAATTCCTAGGTCATTTCGTGGCAGCCCCAGACTGCTGCCCTTCGTGCCGCCCCGCCAGCCGATGCCTTCCCCTCCCAGGCGGGCTGGGTGAAGGTGCAGCCGGATCCCGCTCCCTGCTCTACCAGCTCAGGTGTTGCTGAGATCACACCCAACTAACGGGATAATAGCGTTAGAAGTTAAATCAGTTCAGTTTTTCCCTCTCACGGCTCCAGACCTTTCTACCTACCTCGAACATTTTTATTGTGTTTTCTCAGTTCTTCTCAGACCACCAGCAGTATTTACAGCCTTGCCACGCCAGGATTGATGGACTTCCTTGTTTTCCTCAGCCCTCACTCCAATTCCAGCCCCTTTTAAATCATCTCGGCAGCTGTTTTCCTCCCCCCCACACTCAGTATCCAGAAAAACCAGATCAAAGCAAAGCGCTTTCCACAGGATTTACGCATCTCGGGGTTACAGGACACGGCGTTATGCTGCAAATTTTTCTCGGCGACTTCTGCGGATCGTCTGCTCCTGACATGGGGGCATTTCCTAGGCAAATATTTCATGGCTAATAGAAGAGAGAGGAAGAGCATCTTTACCTACAGCCCCGAGGCGGTCTGGGGAGCTTTGTTTCACCTGATCCAGCCATGCAATGTCTTAGTGTTGTCCAGCTGGAAGCAGGGCAGTGAGCACTTGTGCCAGGTCCCTGCCTGCCCACCCTAATGATGGTGATCTGCAGTCCTCACCTGGGAAGGCAGACGGGAGGCGCAGGGGGACTCAACTCTGACTTCTTACCCCGACGCACGCGAGCACGGACACCGTGTCATTGCACCAGGCCGCGTCTCCGTGCCCGAGCTCCAAGCATAAGGGCCGACCGCTGAGCCAGAGGCAGAGCTGAGAATAAAGTCCAGATGTCACTGGTTCCCAGCTCCATGCTCAACGAGGAGGCTTTTCACACGCGCCTCACTCGAGACCCTCAGAAGTGCAGAGCGCGGTGTCTGTGGCTGTAAGCTACAATGGAGGAGGGATTTGAATAAACCTGGCTAACAATTAGAAAGCTGGCTACTCCCTAATGCCCTTCAGTTCACAGCTGCCAGAGGCTTGCAACAAGGCGCCCAGAGCAGATGTCGGGTATCTGCCGCCGGTCCCGTCTCCCCGGCATGCCCATGCTGTAACCCACTCTCCTACTTGCTCCTCTCCAGTTTCAAGCGAAGTTGAAGCAAAACCTCTTTGGACACATAAAACAAGGAGGAGCTCCCTCCACCCCTTTCATTCAAATAACCTTCAAGAGTCAATCTCTCCGCCTCCCCGGCTCTTCCATGGCAGGGTTCACCTGCCTCTCCCCAGCTCGGGGGGAGAAGGCCCATCATTTATACGGGCAGGCAGGGGCTCGGCCCACTCGCTGCTGCGACTGCCGTGCCCTTCTTGTCCCGACGTGAGGGGAATCTTTAGGGGCTGGCATTAATCTTCCCTGCCTCCCACCAAGTGACGGGCAGGAGCACAGCTCTGCTCATAATATTCTGCATAAGGGTCTCTGAACTACATCAAACTGGTATAAAAATGTCACATAAGCCATGAGAAATCACTCAGGTGCTCTGCTGCACTCTCTCTCTTCCTTTAATTATTTCCAAAGGTAGACCCGTGCTTCCCCAGGCAGGCTGCAAGGACGCTGGGCAACATTTGGGAACACCTGGGCTCCAGTTTGCATTTACTCCGAGGTCTCTATGCACCGCTCTGGCCATGCAATGTATTTTTAGACCCACTTACACTCCAGAGGGACGTGAAGGGGCTTAGCAGAGCTCAGTCCATGACATGCACCTAACCTTGTCACTGCAGTGGCTGAGCTGCAGAGTCCAATTGACTTTATCCTCATTGGAGTGGACGATGATCATTGTGTTATTTCCATTTGGTAATGCCAAGAACCTGCAGTCATGGTCCAACACTGCATTGTGCTGGGTGCTGTGCAAAATCCTGAACCAAAAGATCAGCCCTGCCCCAAATTGCTCAGCGTCTAGCTGACATCTAAGGAGGTGCCCACCAGCATGACTGTTCATGGAGGCATCAAGTTTGCATGGACACTGGAGGATGGAGGGAAGTCTAGTTAGGACATTTACTCTCCTCTCGTATGGGAAGACCCACATGTGCGATCAAGAGACCCCAAATGCTCATCCCGGGAGAGTGACGGATCAAGAGGTATTCTGAGATAGGATCCAGCAAGTGGTGAAAAAAAGGTATGTTGAAGCAAACCTGCCACTTATTTGCATGTACAAAGGAAAGGGTGAGGTTTAAAGTACGTACACGCTATAGACGGTCTGCCTGTCTCTGCACCGAGATCCTCCCAATTACGGTGCTGCAACCTGACGGCCCGAATGCCATAAAGAGGGTTTCCAAGGAGAACTGAGCTGACAGAAATATTGTAAATGAGAAAGGCCAAGGAGGCCCTGTCCCCTACACCTGGGGTAGGACTGCCCCTTGCATTCATCTTGTTCATGGCCATCCAAGTCTTACCTGATCGCTGCATAAGCCTTCAGGGTAGAGGCTGCCTTTCCCTAAGGGTCTGTGCAGAGCCCAATGCAGTTGGGCTGGGGACCTATTGGCTACTATAACTTAAAAAAATAAGCCCCTTTTAATGCCACAGGACTAACTGGTGCTGAAAAGCCAGGCTGCATCACTTCAGACAGGGCGAGGGGAGCGCAGAGGTGAAAGCATCCCTGCCTTCTGGCTCCACTCCATGCACACCACTGGCTAAAAACACACAAGACAGCTGTCTTAGCCTGGGGCAGACAGGGTGGGAGGGAGTGCTCAGGTGTGTTATCATGGTGGTACCCCCTAGCACTGTCCCAGTATAGACAGCCCTTGGGCCCACTTATCCTGATGCTCACACCATTTCATGCTGAACTATGCCCCGTGATGGTATTGGTATCCCTGGCACGTAAGAGAGGGCACAAGCACAATCACTGCAGATAACCACAACTAGCCTGGGACATGCCTGGACAACAGGGGGACTGAGGCAGAAGGGGTTACATCCCCGGAGCCAGAGCATTGCTCCAGTCCTGCAGTGCATATTTAAGTGAAAGGCACAGAGTTTTCCCATAGATCAGAGCTGCTTTTTTCATGACAGATGGACAATTAAAGCTCCAGGGAAGCATTTTATAAAGCCACTTTCCCGACTATAAGCAGCACTTGATGGGTGTTCCCCACAAACCACAGTGGGAGTCGTGCTCTCGGAGGGAAAGGCATCTTTGAGCCTTTGCTGCCCAGGCTGGTGTTGGGCTGCTGATAGATTTACTATTAGAGTGAACAGGTCTTTAATCTGGAGACTCCTGGCAGCCCCCAGACATTTATGGCTGCTTTGCTCTTGCAGTGTCATTAACCCCTTGACTGCTGCTTAATCACTGCAGATCCAGCCCAGGTGGAGAGTGTCTGCTTCAGCTGCTAAACGGGCAAAGTGCACCCTTGCGCCTCATTGATTTCAGCGGCGGGCAGCGAAGCAGGCAGCAGGCCTGGTCACGGGCAGCACGGACCTTAGATTCAGTGCTTTATTTCATTTTTAATGAACGCTGTTAATTGAATTTGGACGTCTGTAAAAAAAACGAGAGGTGGGCACGGAGCTAAAAGGGGCATTCTCCAAGTCTTCTTGGCGCATCTGCATGAGCTGATGCATCTCAGTCCTGACCTACAACACCTGATGCTGATTCAATCCTTAAGTCTGCCACTGTAGCTCATTCTTGATGGATACCCAGTGCCGCTCCTCCAAGCCTGGCATCTCCGCAGAGCTCTGTGAAGACATGCCTCCAGCCCGGCAGCACCCACCGCTGAACAGCTGGATAGTAGATGTGCAGTTTACTGGGCCACTGCTGGCCTGTGTGGGAAAGTCACACTCAGGCTCACTCCTCTTGCGATACTAGGGTTATTTGACGCCAGGTGTGAGGGGCGCAGAAGCTGTAACCCCCCTGCACATAAGCCCCTAACACACATCTTACTGAACCCAGAAGAGAGCCTTGGAAAAGGAGTGATTTTTTTCCTCGTGCCCCTGGACCGGTCTATGAATCCTTGCCTCTGCTTCATGCTGCTCCAAGGTGTGTAAGAACTCAAGTGTCAAATATTGGGAAGCAGGACCAGACGATGAAAGGTTATTACAGTGCGCGAGGGGGCCGTAGCTGAAATTGCAGCCGGCAGGGACTCTGCCGGTAGGACAATCAGATGAACGGCAGCGTGAGGGTACAGCCACCATGCGTCATGGGACTCCAGGCTCCGAGATGAAACACCTGCTCTTTCCACGTCATTACAACATAAACCTGACAGCAGCAACTTCTAAATGTGCAAGAGGATGAGCTTGATGCAGAAATGGTACAGCTGCTTTTGGTTGGAAAATGCCTCTATTATCAAAGCAGATTTCTGACTGTGCGACAGGGATCTTTATGTCTTTGGCCCACTCGCTTGTGCCTCATCACGGGTGGTGTAGGTGAAAATGCATTTGCTGCTGAGACATTAGGGGAGCACACCTTTTTTGGAGGACCTTGCACAAAAAAAGTGTTTTTTCTTTCTTGCTATTTTATTTATTTTAGAGTCTGCTATGGAAACAACCCCATCACTTTTCCACCATCATGAAATCTGGACGACCTTCCTCATGTTTATGTATCATTTCTGGCACATCTACTCTAAGGGAAAATTTCCAGTCTGTGTCTTTAATTAGGGCAGGGATTTTGCTTTCCTTCTAGCCTTCGGAGACATTTTTATTGGGCATTTTCAGTTCTTTGAAGGGCATTTCTCAATATTTACAGCCTCGGGCTTTGCAATGGATGGGCTTTTCTACCTTTCTCAGCGGTGACCCCTTTTAAATCAATAGGTACCTTTTCTGCATAGCATTCAAGGGAAAGAAATACTACCTATCCCCTCTATTTTGCTGAACTACCACATCAGTGGCACGAGGGTCTGCAAGCTCAGAGGAGCTGGCGAATTGTGTATGCAATCATGCAATGGGATCTCCAGCTCCAAATCACAGGCCTTTGCTGGTTGGGTTAAAGGCTCACGTCCTTAAGTCAGTCCAGCAAGCAATCGGGAATGGCAGCGGGCAGCTCTCCGAGGTGGATTCTCACACGGGGGACGTGCAACCTGCCTTGCCGCAGCTCCAGCTCGTAATGGAGTTTGCACTTCAGGTATGTTCCATTATTTACCAATTCTCTCCACATCATTTTGCTTCACAATTAAGCAAATTAGTGATTTGATGAATATTTAGACCCTCTCGCCTCATAAGAGATGAGTCGCAGGCATCCCTGCTGAATTCTCCTCCGAAAAAGATTTCGAACCTCGTTTACTTTACCTCCCGCCTGCGGGGGCCGTGCGAGAGAGAACACGGCCCCCCGTGGAAATGTGCACGGCATCCCAGTTTGGAGCAGGGGCACTGGGTTTAGAAAGGCCTCACAGCTCCCCACAGCCTCCTGCCTCCAGTCTTTCAATCCAGACCCAGCATAGTGCCAAGGAAAATAAACTGAAGAAATGGTCTAATCCAGCGGCCCGATGCAATCTGGGACAGAGCCCTCGATCGTGGCCCTTTATGGCAGTTGCTATAACTGAATTGCTATAATCAGATGACTTAACTGCAGAGATTTTCTTTGTGGGGGGAGAAACTCCGTACTCTTTTCCTAAACTATTTATTCTCAGGCCTTAAATAACTCTGTAGCCAGGGAATGTATTTGCCGACTCCTGGGTTTGTACTGCAGTTTAATTATTGTTGGCAAAGACCCATCAATGGGCTAGTGTGATTAGAGTAATAATAAAAACAACTGTCATTGGGAGACCGCAAAGCCCTTGGACACAGAGATCGGTATCACCAGCTACGTTTTACAGAGCGGGAGCTTGCTGCACAGCAAGGGGAAGCGCCTGGTCCGTGTTCACCCAGCTGGCTAACGACCGAGCTGGGAATGGGACCCAGCTCCCTCGTGACAGCCCTGCTGGAACTGGCTCACCCGCATAGCACAGGCTCTCTAATGCAAAGAGCTAACGACGATTCACCTGCAGACCAAGGAGAATGAGACAGATGGACCTGAGCTCTATCCTTGCCGTCACTAAGCAGCTCCGAGCGGCTGAGGCACACGACAGGGAAAACTGCATGAAACCAGGTGCTCACGCATTTATTGCACTAACCACCTACAGCTCCCAGCCATTTCATAGCATCTCCTGATCCTCCCTCTTCCTCGGACTTGTGCATTACCTTTCCTGCTACAACAGGTTGTACACGCGACTCCAATCCAAGGAACGGCATTAGGATCCTGGTACCCAGCTACGGCACTCTGATGGACAGCTGGGACCGAGCTCTGGGTAATTCGAGGAGAAGCACGAGGTAGTCAGAGGGTGCAAATGCTCTGGGCATCCCCTCTGCAAGCAAAACTGGCCTCAAATGGACTCCCTGTTCCTGTATTGGACCTTTGGGTGCTCTGGCACATGAGCCCCCACCACCATGCCCTGCGTGCATCACGCGTCAGACTGCAGCATCGTGTGCACAGACCCCAGCTAGCACTGAACAAGCAGCCTCTGGTGTTGGAGCAAGGGTGCTTTGTTGCTATCTTTGATTGGAACAACTGTATAGTTAAGAGAAATGTGAGACAGGCTTTGAGCACAAAAGGCCCGTCCCTTAGGTCTGTGCCCTGCTGTGGCAGCACAGAGCTCCGCGCGGGCTAATTTACCCTGCCAAGGACCTTGCAAGGATGGCCTTACGGGAGCTGTCTCTAACTGCCCTGCAGCACAGACATGTCCTGAGACAGGAATCCATCCCTGCTGATGAGGGAGGCTCTCTTTACCACCTGTGCCAGCGGCCAGGATGGCAGGCAGGGGATTTCCGTGCCCACAGATGTGCGTGTGCCACCGTGCCCGTTAGCGGCTAAGAGGTGACCTTCAATGACATCCGGACCTCTTCATACGACTCCCCCGCTCTCCCTTCCTCATCGCCCTCAAGCCACCAGCCTTATTAATCTGTATTATGCAGTCATGAGTGAGAGCCACTAAAAGGCTTAACCGAGTCAGCGAACCCAGGAGCCTGGCTTAGTGGTTGGGACCCCTTGTGTTTTCCATCTCCGAGAGGAACGTCGCGGACTGGATGCCTTACTGCTGAGGTCCTGGATTATTTACACTGCGTTGGCTCCCTCAAGCAACAGACTCCAGTGGACTGCAGGCCATAAATTTCCATCATAATCATTTTGGTTTTGCTTTGTACAGTGTGGTCCCTCTTTGCAGAGGGGCAGTTTATCACGCTTATAAACAGGTTCAGAAGAAGGGCCGAGCAGACAGTAAATAGTGAGGAAGCCTGGAAACGCTGATGCAGGCAGGGAGGCAATGACTCAGTCGCTGACTCTCTCTTTCTGCATCCCCACTTGAAATCTCACTTTGGGCCAGAGTGAGTTAATAATCACACCTCACAACTGGCTCACGAGTCGGAGGAGTTTTAACAGTCTCGCACTAGTCTTTTGTGAAGGGAAACAGTCTCCAAGAAACTGCTGCCTGCTTTGTCACAACACAACCAGCTGCTCCTCTTCGGTGGGCTACAGAGGAAGAGAGAGAAACCCTGGCAGAGCTGGAGCATGGGGGGAGAGGCAAGTCAAGAGTGAAGTGCATTTGCAAAGCTTGGGGATGGCAGTGTGCCTCGACCAAGGTATTCACATGATCCCCCAGCACAGATGCCGTCACCAGCACAACAGCACTGGGAAATGGGAAAGTGCCACCTCTATTTTCCAAACGGGGACCCGAGGTACAGACTAAGTGCCCTGCTCAGGATCACATAGGAAGTTTGTGGTAGAGGCAAGAATAGAAACCAGGTCTCCTATTAGTGCAGTGCCCGGTTCACTAGCATGTCTGCAGGAGGGTGCATGTAAATGCATGTACAAGACTGGAAAGCAGGAGTGGCTTCCGGTCAAGACTCATAAAGCTCGAGGGAACAGCAGCTGGGGGTAGGATGGGTGAGCAGGACCCGACGCAACCAAATGCTCGGTTCTGCTGGCCAAATTTGCTTGTACAGCATCTGCTCGAAGCACGTCCCGACTCTGGCCCTGGGCACTGCAATCACTCATGCTCATAAAAAGTTTTAAAACATCACTGAATCCAGAAAGAGGAATAGCGAAGGATGCTCCAGCAGAGCCATGCATAATCAGCTTCCTGCCAGACAGAGAGGGCAGCGAATGGCAGAGGCTTGTGCGTGGGGGACACACTTTCTGAGCAGACCGAGGTCCAAATCCCAAAGCCATATTTCACCAGTGGCAGCTCAACCCAATTTCCAACTCTTGCAGACAATAGTGTGCTGGCAGGGGGGGGAAATCTTTTCCCC
>NW_005842494.1:753512-786750 GCF_000455745.1 Alligator sinensis | reverse complement strand
ACCTCTTTCCCCTCTAGTGTGCACAAGGTTTCCTCTGGTCAGAACCAGATAAAATTCAGCTTCCTTTGGCACCAGACCTACCTACATCGAGCCCTGAACTACAGCTCAAGAAAGCACACCAGCACAGCAGCTGTTGATGCCACTTTGATGCCTTTAGGGAAGAAAGCTGCAGGTATGAAGGTGTAGAAGAGTGCTGCTTACCTGTCTTTCTGACATGACGTACAGGTACTTGTGATCGATGGAGAAGGCCATGTCTCGAAGGATAGGGCTCCCGTCCTTGAAAACTGTGACCATTTCGTACTGAATTCCTCCATGAGGGGGACCATCTGCCCGGATCTGGAAAAAAGGACAGGAAAATCATGGGTCACATCCTCTTATCCAAACGTGCCAAAAAGAAAGGCAAGTTCTTAAGCAAATGCGCTGCTTGCAAGCTGGCGACACACGGACAGGAAGGCAGGGATTGAAGCAGCCGCTCCTTGTACACCATGGTACAAAGGCTATAGCAAACACGAGCTTTCCAGCCAGGCAGGGAAGAAGGAGTAGGCAGCTTGCGCGCCGGGACCAGCGCTTTGCAAGCTGATCACAATCGTCGCAGTATTCTTTTGTGCTCTTTTCTCTGTTGGATTTGTTATGCGTATACCCAATGCCCATCAGTACCCATACCAATAAAGAAAACCTTTCAGATCCTGATAGATTGTCTTCGCAGTTTCAACAGAGTCAAAAGAGCTACATCAATTTATACCAACAGAGGCTCTCGCACCACTGAGGCCTTTGGAGGAAAAGCAAAACTCGGAAAGTCTCAGATCTCTCAGCTACTGAATGCGAGAGGAGAGATAACGCGCTAGGGCAGCCTATGAAACCCAGACCCGCCTTCATTACGTGACTCGAGCTTGGCGGGAGAGGAGAACCCAGGCCTCCACGTTCACACGGTGACTTTGGGAACACAAGGCAAGCAATAAAGCCCTTTCAAATGACTGATCCTCTTCATCTCCCCATTCTCCCACAGCCCCAAATACAATCTGCTAAAGCTGGTACGACCATTAAATACCGAGCCTGGATCTGATCTAACTTCGAGTGGCAACTCTTTTAGTCGGGGTCCTGCATTGCTGATGGCTCGTCTTTGCGGTATCAGAGATGTAAGCAGCACATGGCTAGCGTGCGTCACATCGAGTTGGTTCCTTGCGTCTCCTTGTTGTCTGGAGCAAAAGTTGAGTGTGGGTTAAAAATAAAACCACACTGGGTGAGAATTTCAAAGCCGTAAGCACAAGGCCCGCTGAACCAGGACTGAGGGGCTTTGAAAGGCCACCCGGGGTTACAGTCCCTGCAAACACCTCCCTGGAGAGAACCAGCCCTGTAGTTTCATGCTCGGAAAACGAACAACTCACGACAGTTACCATCTCTCCTCACTAATACTCCCCATAAATGTAAAAGCGCTAGGGACCGAATCTGCACGTCGCCCAGCCTGCTGTCATCTCATCCCTTCCAAATCCGCAAGGTCCGGCAAGGGAAATGGAGCCACTGCGCAAGCTGATGAGCTGACAGATAAACGACTCGGTGGCCATATGGTCCGATCACTCTGAAGGCCTCCTCGTCTATCGGTATGGTGGCTGTGGGATTACGCCGATCCCTCCCCCAGCAGGAAAACCCTACTCAAGCTGTGAGGAAGCCCACTGCCGGGGGGTGGGGACCACTGGTGGCGAGACTACGACTCTTCCCAAAGTTAATATTTTATGGCCTTGGGGGCTATGCAGCGGGGGCCAGGAGGAGGGATAAACAAACCATTGACACTGCGTCTTCCCAACCAGGATTTGCATATTTGAATAGCTGTTTGATTGCAACACGGTGTCTACATCATGCCGAGCTGAAAGCACTGGCAACCATCAGGCTGGGGGATTAGACCAGTCATGCGAGCCAATGGCTCCATGGCATCAGCTAATGGCCCGGTGGCTCTTGGTGACAGAGATACTGTTACACGCTGGCCAGGAAACCGCGCTGCGTGCCGGGCATTTTCCAGCACGTGCGTGCGGCCCTGCTAGGAGAGGGGAGTGCAGGGGGACCGCGGAGACTTGGAAAAACCTCTTATCGCAAAGAAGCCATCTGCTGCAGGCTCACGCCGGGCTGTCGTGCTGGATCCTGCTTTGCTGTTCAATTACTTCATGCCCGACGGCTGCACTGAGGCTCGGGCATGCAGGATGAGCCGCGGCGGATGTGGCTGTGTCCTCGGTAAAGGTGGAAGGGGTGTGGGGCAATTCTCACTGCCAGCAGGATAGCGGGGGTGGAGGGGTTCGAAGTTGGCCTGGGGAAACAGGAGTGCGGGGGGTCTAATTCCCGTCTCTGTTGCTGCAACGTGGCAGTGGGAAGTGTGCTCACCACTGCTGGGGTCCCTTTGCATGTGAACTTCAAGCTCCCTCCCTGGGTGGGGACAACAGCACTGATGTGGCTTTGCACAGCACTTTAAGGCGTCAGTGGGAAATACCACTGGGTGTCCATGCTCATAGAGAGAAACCTCCGCAATGCACCCCGCCGGCCTCAAGGAGCCAGAGTGCTCCCCATCAAACCAGCACAGAGCTGGGGTTGCACCCACGGCCAGGCTGGGCTGCTCTCCTGCCTCCTCACCTCTTAATCGTTGCAGGCTAAGGGGCAGCAAGCCAGGTTTGGGGTTCAGACCTGCAAACGGCTCACGGCGGAAGCGTGCGCCCGAGCTGCGTTGCCTCCGCTTCCAGAAGGGAAGCGCCGAATACACCCAGGGGGCCGAGGCATCCAGAGACGCTCGTCCGACTCCATCCAGTTCAGCAGCAGGTGATCCACGACCTCCGTGGCCTCTGCTCGTGTGGACTGGCTGGCTATGCCGTCTCCAAGCCACACGCGCCTCTCTCCTTCGCTCACCCATCATTAAGCCAGCTGTTTAAAGCTGTTGCCGTGGCAACAGTCTCCCAAGTCCTTCCATTAAAATGTCTGATTGTAAGTTAATTATTCCTTGCCGGCCAGCCGGAGACGTGGTGCGCTCACGGGCAGCCGACGAGCCTGCTGCAGTGACATTGCTCCCTCGCGGACACGCGGCCCGGCTGGCGTGGTCAGCAAGGACGCGCTGTCATTCTGGGCTCTTCTCCCATTTCTGTGACTCTCAGCTATTCCTCCTCCCAGTCGTCTTAAGGGACTGCCTCCTGGGGAAGGCAGCAAACTGGGACTCGCGGGCCCGGGCATTACAGCTGCCATGTCTGCCTGGGGTTCGGGGTGCAAAGTCTGCAGCAGCCTGGGGCTTTCCTCCTTTCTCCGGGGCCACCCTCCTCCAAGCTGAGACTGAGCAGGCAGCTCTGCTCTTGGCTGCTCCGAATATCACACTTTTCTGGCAATCATTCCTGTCCTAAAATAAACTCAGGCCTGGACTTGCCTACCTAGAGTCCCTCTTGTATGCCTGTCGCAGGGCAATCTAGCTCCAGGGTGTCATCCAGCCACAAAAGATGCCTCGCTTAGACCCACTGCACCGTCACCAGTCTGTTCCTGATGGTTTGGTTGCCACGACAACAAATGGGGATGTCAAGAGGGAAGAATGATGCCCTCGGTGAATTGGGAAGGGGAACCAAGGGGTCAGCTCCGCAGCAGGGAGAGAGAAAATTATTCTTCGACTTCACTTACGGGCATCGTTGCTGCCGTGTGAGCCTCCCACAGCCTGGCAACCGGGCAAATAAATATGGTGCCACTGACACCAGTGGAAGGAAGTGCCCATCTCCGGCTTTGCAGATATGCTGTTCTGCTTTGCTCTTGGAGGTGCTATATGGACCACCTTTCAATCTGAAAATATGGGCACCACAACGGATGGTGTTTCCAAGGGGACCTAGCTTCTCGTGACACCTTGTGCATGCAACAGGACTCTCAGCGTGCTCCATCATGATCTCTTTCCTACAACTCTGATCACCTGTCCCCTTATTAATTGCTAACGAAGTCACATGTGTGCATTAGGTGCCATCGGCTATGCTAGGCTGGTTCTGATCAGTACTTGGGTGGGAGAAATGAGGAGCAAACAAAAGGGGTAGCGTTCACGAGTCAGCACAAAGACCAGCAATAGTTATAGCCTATAACAGGAACAGAAATAGCAATAGGAAGAAGAAGCTGATTAGCCCTGGAAAACATCTCGTCTGGGAGAGCCTGAACACTGATCCCAACTTCGATTATTTTGACAAAACCTTGCAATTTTTTCTTGGCAGATCCAAACTTTCTTTTTGGGGGCTTGGGGATGATAGGGGCAGGGGGTTGACGGTTTGGGGGCGGCAGTACTGAGGCATCCCCGTTCTGACACCAGAGGACTGCTCCAACCCATTTCTGATCCACTTTGAAAGCAGTGCCAGGGAGGCAGTGCGGCACTGCTGAGCACAGCAGAAAACCCAGCACAATCCCGGTCTCTCTGCGTTCCTTTAATTGTGTCAAGATGACTTTCTTCCCCCGGCTGCAGGACCACGCAGGGGGAGGTTTGAAAGCGAGAGGAGAAGAAGGGACTGCTTAGAGCAATACGAGGGCCCCGTGGCAGGTGTGGGGGTAGCTGGAGATTCAGGGACAAAACCCAAGCAGGACAAAGTGCCCAGAACAAAGGCATGCTCATTGCTCAGCAGCGTGAGACAGCAGAGACAGAGGAGGCTGAGGGCAGAGCGGAGGCCCTGGACTTGGCTGTGGGTCGGAGGAGTCATCTGGGATGGATACAGCTCTTTCCTCAATCATCTTGATGCGTGCTTGCAAATATACCCTGGAAAAGTGCCTAACCCCATAATCTGCAAATCCAAATATCAGGCCTGGCTCCGAGCACACAGGCCTGGTGAAACGCGCCCACGTGACGAAACAGAAAGCAGTTCCCTTCGGAAACGGCACTTCTTCAAAAGGCATCGGGGAGATTTATGTGGCTAATACCCCTACAATACAGACTGCAGGCATAAGCTCAGCATTATCTTAAGAGATTAGCAAAATACCATATTGTGTCATGTATATGTTGCAGTGTAGCACCCCCGGCGATAGCGTACGATCCGTTCACGGCGCTAATATGACATGAAGCTCCACCAGACCTATTGTATTAGTGCTTCCACAATGCGTTTTGCCTGGTGTTACGACTATGAAAGTGAAAATGCATCTGGGTCTCCTTCTCGTGCCTCCCACAGGGCTCCCATTAAAGGGCATTAAGACCCTTTGTACGAACCTCTTATGATTAAATTACCTGTCTTTTTTCATTATTATTATTATTTCATTATTTTTCCATGAGACTCAATCTCACGCTGAAGCCCTCGGTGCCAGAAATATAGCTGAATAAGTCTTTGTGTGGAAAGGACCGGCTCCCCGCTGCACATCCTGAGAGCAAGGCAAGGCCAGTTTGCGTTAACCCCTCAAGAGCCGCAGCTACCTCGCCGCGTACACGGGCAGCGGAGGGGAAACGGCACCGAAGGCATCTGTATTGTTAGCTACCTACTGTCTGCGTGCAATGGCCTGTGCAGGCTTCCCATGAGTGCAACAGATATCCTGCTGATCCGATTCTCCAGGTCAGGAGGTGAGGGGCTCTGGGCGAGCGTGTCATCTCCAGCTCTTTGTGCAGGATCACGACAAAGTGGAGCACACAGCTGACCCCAGAGCCCCGGCCTCGCTCCCTTCCTGCTGGGATTTCAAGCCCCACGGGGTGAATTCCTCTGCATAACATTAAGTTGGTGTCAATGAATATTCCTGGTGGGGCCTTATGAGCTCCGGGGCTGCTCAGCAGCATGTCACTGCATCTATTTCTGGAAACGAGAAACAAAGACGTTTGGAAAGTGCCATATGCTCCCAAGGCGTCTCCTTTGAGAACTGCTGCAACAGCCTCTCGTGCTGCTTTAGCTCGTCTGATCCAGCTCACAGGTATTCCTCCCCCCGCCTGCACTTCCCAGGGAAGTCTGGGCTAGATGCCTTGCTTCAGAGATGGGACGCAGCACCGCCGTGAGCAAGGTCCGGCTGCAAGAGGGGCAGGGAATGGTTTAGGCGGCCTAACGCGCTGCTGTCACCTGCGTGGTCTGCGATTCCTCGGGGCATTTGCTGCTCAAAAGAGTTTCTGCAAACAAGGGATTCGGCAATGCAAAGGCAGGAGAAGATAAACCATGTCAGCCCAAGCCCTCCTGTGCGTGACTCTGTCAATAATCTCTGCTGAGGGGGATTTACAGGTCCTAATTCAATTTAATTGCACCGGGCTATCCTGCCACCATGTTGAGGAAAAAAAGAAGGGGAGATGCGCATGACGATAAGGAATCTTTCCGCTGGTTACTGTGCTTTCCCCACCCCGTTCTGCTCATGTCAACACCTGTTACAGGGATCCCAGGTCCCCCGCCTGTGCCATGCCCGCTCAAGGAGAGGTGATTTTGCCTCCCACACAGAAAATGCACCTGCCTGGCTCTTCCACGTTGCAGCATGACCGGTGGAGGCTGCAAATCATAATGCAGAGCCCTACAGAACATATACAACACTCTTCTGTGGATGCAGAACCTGATCCAGCTCCTGCTGGAGCCAGTGGCAAATCTTCATTGACTTCAGTGGCACAAGACCAGGCTGTGATAAAGCACCCTTCACTGAGGCTTGCACAGGGCACTGCCAATATCAATTAATCCTCTCCGCACCCCGGCGAGCCAGGCGAGTATCAATTTTACAGGGGACTCTAATGAGGCACAGGAGGTCAAGTGACTTGGCCAGGGTTACGGCATAAGTCAGTGGAGGAGCTGAGCGCAGAGCCCTGGCTGTAGGCACGCGGCTCCAGTCCCCAGACAAGCCTCTCTCCATTTCCATCGGGTAGGGGGCCCAACCTGGCTTAGCTCTCCCCACTAAACCTGTGGTCCCATGTAGACGAGCAACACTGGTGGTGTGATTTAGTACCCTGCTCTCTGCGTGGGAAGTCTCCCCTTGAAATTAAAGTGAAACAGTAATACTATTAAGTATCTTTCCTTTAAATCATAGCTAGGTCCACGAGGAAATTAATGACAACCCTTTACATGCACATTCAATTCAAATCAGCATAGCCAATTAACTCCGTTACCTGAAGGCCCCCTCATATCCCAGTCTCTTTCACTCCCGTCATATTTCCTCTACTTAGCCCTAAATTATGGCAGGATAGAGTCATTCTTGGTGGGCACTTTCTCCACTTCCCCTCCTCACCCCAGCAGATGTTATTGGGACTGAATCAATAAACGGGGCCATTTCTAAAAGGTCACCAATTTCCTGTGCTAAATGGATGGTAGAAAAAAGAGCCCCTTATGACCAAAAAGAGCAGCCAAGTTCCCCTCTCCAAGGAGCGAGGAAATCCATGAACTCCAGAGCCACCTTGTCTTGCTAGAGATTGAATGCACAGACCGATTCCTTGCAGGTGTCTCCTTTCAAGCCTCATCTGGGAAGTAACTCAGGGCTGAAGAGGTCCGCGAGCTCTACAGATCAAGCCATTTGAAGGGCACATTGTCATGTTACACCGGATCTGCAAATCCCTGCCTCTGTCTGCTAGCACCTTCTGTACGAAGCACACGTGCACTTAGGAGTATACGAACGCAGTTCCCTTCCAACATGTGCTGTGAAGAAAGGCCTGGATCAAAGCAAACGTGGCCCCCAAATAAGAGTAGGCCCTGTCTCTGCATCGCTTTGGTGACGGAGACGCGACGCTGACTGTCACTTTGCACACAACAACTTCCATTGCCGCCACGGGCCAAGGGAGGGCCCCTGCAAGAAGGGGACGCAGTCAAGCTTTTGGGAACCCCAAATGTTTTGGCTACAGAGAGACATAGAAAGGGAGGTAAGTAATGGGGTCAGAAAGAGAGTGAGGCAGCTACAGGATGCAGAGGAAAACTTCTGTAGGAAACCCCACGAGAAGCCTCGTGGCAGCCACGAGGGTAGCGAGGTGGTACTCTCTCCACGCATGGCTAGTGGGGAAACTGAGGCAGAGAGTGTGGAAGTGATTTACCGAGGTCACAGTGATCATTATACTGCTCATTTAACACCGGGAGTGACTGGCCTAGCTGACGTTGTAACCCAAGTGTCCCGAATCAGTCCTGTGCCTTCATCACATCCTTCCTCACCACTGTCAGCACAGAGATCTGTGCTCCACGCGACGCTAGCGCCTTCCTGCTATAGCGCACAGTGCACCGCAGCTGTTGTGCATTCAAAACAGCGTCCTCCCAGCATCCATCAGACGTGATGGGGAGATTCAGGGCTCTTTGAAACAGTGCATCTTAACTATCCAAGAAACCGCGAAAGCTGAGAGCAAGGAGAATCTGTGCTCCTTCCACCCCTCCAGGCTAGCCATGCATTTCTGACCCTTTTGCAAGGAAGCGACCGGCAAAGCTCGGCCTCCAAGCAGAGACGCTGGAATCTGGGCTGCAAATCCAGCCTGACATCCCGGCTCCCCACCGCACTGCTGAGTATGAAGAAACAAAGCAGGAAGGCAGCGTGAGGCTGGGACCACCTGTCTGCTCACATTTTCCAGCGCTAAGCATTTGTTTCTCGACATGCTTTCCTCCCCCATCCTCTTGCCAGAAGTAAGCAGAGCTCCACGTGCCCACGTAGCCCGACTTCCATGCAGCCGGTCTTGTTAGGAGCCTGCGTTTCCCTGCGGATGGATGGAAGCGCGGTTCTTCTCTGCTCCAGCGCGTTCCTCATTTCCAGGGACCAAAAGCTCCATTTGTTCATGGGAGCATAGGCAGGAATTTGCACCTGTACAAACCAGGGAGGAAGCAAGCAGGAGAGCTGGGAAGCAGGCTGGGGTGAGCTGGAGAGTCAGTTAATGAGGTGTCTACAGCCACGCGGTCAGGGCGTAGAGCGATGTGGGGGAAGAGGAGACAAGCAGCAGTTTATTGCCATCAGGTTTCATGACCCAGATTATGTGTTGAGCCAGCTCTCGTATAAATTCAGCGCTCATGCCAGAAACGCATCTCTTCCCTGCGTGCTTCTGCCGCACACATGTGCATTTCCCAGCTCCCTCGCCCCAGCCACGGTAGCGAGACATTTGGTCCCCATCCAGGAGTCGAGTCCCCTGGAGAAGGACACGCAGCCTGGCCTCAAAGGCTGGGAGAGGAGCATGGAAACCTGTGCAGGCTCCTGCTGATGAGCTGAGCTAGGACAGGGGACTATCAAGTGGGGACAGCAAGTGCTGCAAAGGGCTAAAATACCCCCAACTATCCAAGAAACCACAAAAATTGAGAGCAAGGAGAATCTGTGCTCCTTCCACCCCTCAAATGCAACTACTTTGCATTTGCAAAAGTCCACTACGGCAGGGAAGGGACCTGGATCAAATGCAACTACTTTGACTGTCACTCGTGAGCCTGCCTTTGACCAAAGCTGCTATTAGCACTGATTTCCGCCCCCCTGGCTTAAAAGATGCTGCGTGCCGTCTGTCTGGAGTTGGCGCACAAACTGGGGAAAAAATACTTTCTTTCTTGAAGTCTCAGCCCATTGCCCAGACCAAGTGCCTCCAAGGACATTGCTGGGGTGGGCAGGGTGGCACAGAGAGTTGCCCCTCTCTCCCTTCCTGGAGCTGGCACCGAGCACAGCCGGATGTCATGTCAAGGGGAGCACAGATCGCTTCTGTTTCAGAGAGAGCCCGAGCAGCTCCTGGCAAATGACAGGCGAGTGCAATGCTGACGCCAAATCTGCTGCCTTGGGATGCACCTATGAGGCTGCTGCGGAGATGCTCGGCTCTCCCGCCAGGGGGAAGGGGCCCTGGGAACTCAGCTTTTCCTGCTCAGATTTGAAAGGGGGACTTGGCAATTTTTCCGCTGGCCTTTTCCCCATGCACGCGCGTGCACACTGGTTCCTTGTGCCAGCGGTTCACCAGCGTGCTGCTGGGCCACGCGCACTGGTTTGTATTTGTGTGTTGTGGCTAATGCACCCAGCGCTGGACCCACAGTACGGGAGGGATCCTCTATTCACACACGGCACACGGGGCCCTCGGGAGCAGGTTGCGACTGCAGGTCTGTTCATGAATACTGGAGTTATTACTAGAGGGTGGCTCATGAGCACTGTGGTGCTACATGCCCATTAGTTATTGCAAGATCCTTTTCAAGAGCTGGGTCTGCACAACATGTGGCAAGTAGCACCGAGTTCTTGCCAACTTTTACTTCTAAGGGAAAAGCTGGCTTAGAAAACCAAATGTGTGTGCACACAAAGTAGCACAACTCCAGACTCTGCTAATCTAATGCACAACACAAGCAACCAGCTACAGTCCAGAAACAGAACAACTCTTTCTACTCCTTGAAATAATGGAGGTTTCTGTTATCACCAAAAGTGGTGCTGGCTAACGGACAGCTTTGATAGTGAGCCTGATCTGAGTGCAAACAACTCATCTCACACTATCCCAGGAGTTTCCGCTTCCTAAAATAAAACGTATGCATCCATTTCCCCTTGGGCTGCTCTTTACAGCAGCAGCTGCAGCACAGACCTGCTGAGCAAGATGGAAAGGAAACGCCGATGAAATAACTGCCTCTGACAACTGAAGCAAGAAAGCAAGGGGGGGACAGTGCCCTAGCACTTCGCACTGCCTAGGAGCAGGGCCATAACGGTGCACAAGTGCCCCCGCTGATCAGCAAGGTTACCAGCAGCCCGGGAAAAGAAACATCCTGGTCAACACAACTTCTGGAAAACAATACATTGAAGCCCTTCAATCCAGACTCTGCATAATTCAAGGGACTAAGGGAAGGCTTTTGTTCTTTTTAAATAATGTAAAGACCTTTTAGGGATTGTTTTTTTTTTGTTTGTTTGTTTTTTTACCAGTTCCATTTTTTGTCCATCTGCTATCTATATGCAACACATCCTGGGGTGGAGAGGGCTTTCTCTTTCCATGCCAATCCTCTGCCACCCCTCAAGCCCCTCTGCAAGGCTGGTCTGCCTGCTTGTTTTAGCTGCTTGCAGTGCACTAGGGCTCTCAGCGTGCCATCTGATGCTGTAGTGTAGACAGGTCTTCCAGGGTAAGTAGGCCATTGCGCTCAGGCACTGATGGCGATCCCAGCATTACAGTATCTAAGCTTTAAGTGAATGGGTTTATTTTCACAACGCTCCTGTAGAGTAGGGATTATTCCCAATTTACAGACTGAGGCCACTTTAAGTGTGCTGGCCCAGGCATGCCTCCTGCCTAGGTGACGGCACAAAACCGCCAGGTAGCAGATCCGGTGCCGCGCGTGCTGATGCAGCTCATTCCGGGTCGCCGAAGCAAAATAATCCCTGCTGACATCCGTGCCTCATGCCAGAGAGCTGCAGCCGCTCCCTGGCTTTTACCAGCGTAAGGAAAGATAATCGCTCCCGACCGCCAGCGGAGCATACGACGCGTCGACGCAGCCACGCCAGTGCAACATGGCGATGGCCGAGCAGCTTCCACTGAAAGTCCACTATGGCAGGGAAGGGACCTGGTCCCCCGACTCCCACGCTGGAGCCCTAATTGCTGGACTGGCCTTGCTCTCCCATCAGGATAATGCAGCCATGCAATTTAGGATTACCCAGGAAACCACCAGCAATGCTGCGGGCTACCTAAGCGTTGCCCAGGCTCAACACGGCAACGTCCCAGTGGAAGCCGGTGGCATCTAGAGGTGCTGCCTCGAATGAAGGTCCTGAGCAACTTGCTGAGTGAGCCCCAGGCTCCCACACTCTGGAGGCCTTTGCACTGCCTGCAAATGAGGTTGGGGAGGATCAAACTCCAACTCAGCCCCATGGGTTACAGGTGCCAGTACAAAGCCTTCAAAACAGAGCAGCGCTGCTTCTGCCTCTCTCTTTGCAAGTCCTTCCTCCTCTCCAGTGCCTTCCCCCTCCCCTTCTTCTCCTGGAGAGAAGATCTTCCCAGATAAAATACGGAGGATGGTAAGGAGGCACCATGCAGAGACTAATCAGCAGCCCCAGTGTCTTTAATTTATTACTGCATGAGAGGCTTGTTGAGAACAAAGCTGGCAGTTCGGAGGATCATTCCTTTAAAAGATTTTTTATTTGAAAAGCTGTCAGCTCGCACCTTGTCACATCCCTACTCGCAGGAGAAGAACTTTAATAATGTGCCACCTCATGCAAATGAGCTCCTAATTAATTAAGTACTATTCTTCCGGGGAATGGATTCATTAGAATCAAATTTGGGCAGACGGGTTGGTTAGGTTGTATTTTTTTTTTTTTACCTTTATTTTAAATCACCTGGCGTTTGCTTTGCCTTGAGTCCCAGCACTGGAGATGGAGCCGATTGAGGGAACCCACTGGCTTCCTACAAAGCTTTTGCATACCTGCAACTTCTTTTGGAGGAAATACCATTTCTGTAGATAATCTTGGCCTTTGACATACGCCTCCCAGCTGTTTCTCATGCACAGGATTTCATTTACTCCAAACTCCAGGTCACTCACGCCCCACATAAATGTGACACTCCCTGTGCCTGAAGCAGGGTGTTTGTGCCCAGAAGCTTCCAAAAAACAATTTTCCCAACTATTTAGTTGGTCTAATAAAAGATATCACATTTAATCAAAGAACCTTGTCACCTATGTCAGCTACACCCAACAACCCTATGGACAGTTTTATCATCCAAAATTATTTACTTCACAAATGAAGGCATCGTGGAACTGATTAATATATTTCAAGATCAGAAGGAATGAACCGTTAAGAGATCTAGTCTGATCTCCATGTAACATTAGTTAAGCCTAGATGGGAAAGGCCTTCCCCTTACTCTGAAAGTTTGCTAGATGTTGACCTTTCCCCCCATCCTCAACCAGGATGAAAACTGAATATCTCAGCTATTTTTATGAACAAATAGGGCCACAGAATCTGCATCCCCCCTGACCTGCCCAAGCTAGTTTCCATAGGACTGAAAGAATAATAGAAAACAAGGGCTGAAGGGAGCTCAGGAGGTCACACCTAGTCCAACCCCTGCTCCAAGCAGGACCAGCCCCAAGTACATCATCCCAGCCAAGGCTGTTGACTCAGGTCTTAAAAACCTCCAAGGATGGAGAGTCCATAAGCTCTCCTGGTGACCTGTTCCAGTGTTTGACTACCTTCCTGGTGAGAAATTTTTTCCTAATATCCAACCTCAACTTCCCTTGCTGCAACTGGACACCATTGCTCCTTGTTCTGTTGTCTGCCCCACCGAGAACAGAAGAGACGCGGGGCCTGATCCAGAACCCAAAGTCAGAGAGGGGGTTTCATGAATTGTAGGAAACGAGGGGTGAAAGGAACCGCAGGAGGTCACATCTACTTCAGCCCCCTGGGTCTGGGGCTTAACAGCGGTTTCTGGACTTCAGACAGGGTGGAAGCAGGTGTCTTACTACGGCAGTGGTTAGAGCTCTTCTTCTCCTCCTGACCTCCCCTCAAAAACCAGCTCAAAAGCCCACCCGAGAGCCGTAGTTGTGAGCAGGGGATGCTTCCTGCGGTGTTGCTAATGTGGGAAAATTTCTGCAAGGTCCAGGCGGCCCATCAATCAAGCGGGCACCAGAGTCACTTAGAGCAGTTACCGGTTAAACCGTGCAAGCGCTGGAGAGCATCCCGCCTGCTATTCCCTAGGAGAGAGGACGTCTGCAGAGGATGACAAAGGCAGCCTGCTTCTAATCTGTCCCTTAACAAAGAGCCCGAAGGTGCAATGACTTCCATTTTCTTTTGTTAAGCACTAAGCACTTTCCCCCCGCCGCCGCACCACACACCTTCTCTTATTATTCTTAAAGAGATGACTCTGTGCTTCTCTGGGGAATGGGAATCATTACCTTAACGGCACTTTGCTGCTTGCAGGCTTTACATCTTGGCACCGAGCAAGGGAACCATCAAACAGACTGAGAATTGGTCTGGGAGAGAAGGGAAGCAGGTAGGTGTTTCTGCTGCATCAGGCACTGCCTGCTTAACCCCTTTGCAGCCCAGTCTTCCTAAGCGAGCGACTTTTCCCAACACACTTGATAAACTGCACCCCTTTCCCGGTGCTTAGCAAAGCCCTTGTGCATCTCCCTCCCCTCTGGGTCGATGAAAACATAGCAGTGTGCAGGGACAGGGTGTTATCTAAACCTTGCTGTGCCCACACAGGCCCTGCCTCCCTCCCAGAGATACTCCAGACCCGGGCTGTCAGGCACGGTGCACATCCCGGCGCTTGCTGAACGAGATCCTGACGTGAACGGATTGACACGGCTGTGCTCTCCCCCCAGACACGCCGAACGTGCGGGCCCCACGATGGCTTTGCCTCGAGGCTGCTGGAAGCTGGCAGGCATCCCATCGGCACGTGTGAACCCTCCACGGGTGAATGGGGGCCATCACGCCTCGTTGTGCTGGATGCCCGCAATGCAATTAAAGATTAACGTGTTTGGGGGTTGCGGCTTGGGCTTTCCTGGGAAGGGAGGCACGTGCACTCAGGGTGGGTATGCAGGCTGCAGGTCAGGTGCAAGCTGAGCGCAGAGGAACTGGATGAAATAATCATGGCTGACAGGCACAAGCACCGGAAGAGGCAGATAGAGATATAATGAACACACACGCTCACACAACCCCCAACAGGAAACAGCGATTAGGTCCTGCCAGCTGCCCAGAAGAAGAGCTGGCAGAGACAGGAGGTCAGCTTGGTGCCTCCTCGGCTAATGCGTTGGACTGGGCTGGATTCCAGGGGACGCGCAGCCAGAACCCCGGGGCAGAGATGCGGCGCGCCGGGGGGCACGGGAACACTGCCCGGCATTTCTTTCACGCCCCCAGAGGTGACCCAAATGCCTGGAAGGCCTCCCTGTCCCACTCTGAGTTGCTACAGGACACAAATCCCACCTCCCACTTGCTGGCAAGGATGTCACGGGAGCATCTTGCACGGCATGACAGGGTCCTGGTGTGCACAACGCACGAGAGGGATGAATATGCTCACGCGCCAATAGTCTGCTACACAGTGCTTATTGCTTCCCAGGGGAATGGTACCCATTTCCACAGGCTTGGGCTGTTGGCACTGGTCACGTTACTGCCCAGCAGAAGTTCAGCAATCTTCAGCAGCGTTATCCTGCCGGCTCCACCGTCGTCGCACCGATACTCCCTGCTAAGATGAGGTTTGACACGTTGTGCTGAATAGGCCGTGCTCTTTATTAGGGGAGTTTGCAGAGAAGCATGGGCTTTTTAAGAAACACCTTTCCTAGCCCTGTGCACGTGCAGGATGATTGTCCACAGGGAGAGTTCATGGATTATGGGGAGCCTGAACAGGGGAAAGAGGGAAACAGCAGCAGTGGTGCAGCAGATGTTGGTACCAGGTGCTGGGCTGCGGAGGGATGAGGGGAAATCCTGCATTAGGTGCAGAGGAACAAGAGGTGGAAGGGAGAGGCTACTGCCCAGCTCGTGCAGCAGAGCCCAGCGCCAGGTAGCCAAGAAACAGGACGGGGTGCCAGTGTTGTCCATGCCCATCCTTTGAAAACATCTGGGTGCTTTTTCCTAAAGCCCCAGCTTCAGGAGTCTTGTTATCAAGTGAGAACCTCTGTTCTAACAACAACCGCCAAGTTTCTCAACCTTGTTAGGATAGAGAGCAGTTTTTAAATGAGACCCTCAAAAATAGAAGAAAGCTTCAAAACACAGAAGGCAAAAATACTTGTAAGCCACACTCATCATTTCAGGGGGCCTGCCTCCTGGGTTTTGAAAGCTTGCAGATGGCAGTACAGATCAGGAGACGGAGGCAGTCTCCAAATCTCTGGCTTCACCCATGTGCTGGTCACCGGTTGAAACCTCTGCTGAGCGAGAGGATGGAAATCCAAGCGAGCCTGGCTGTTTTACTCGCACGCCTGGCTCAGAGGTCCCCAAGTCCCAACCCCAGTGCTGGCCCTGCCATCTATCGTTAGGCAAGCTCCTGATTGAAATCCACGTGGAGCTGCAGGTGACTGGCATATGAAGAGGGAAGCGTGCACCCACGAGACGATGCTCCTCTCTGTTAGGAAGCGGGCCGTTGCGCGCGAGGCAGGAACCCACGAGCTGGCGGAGAGGCTTGCACTGAGCTCACCAGGTCACTTAAGGACAGGGCTGTGTCGCAGCCGAGCTGGCACTGCCACGTCTCCTCCTGGAAGGCAGCTCTGCGCTGGCGCTGGACGGGAGAGGCGCAAGCCAACGGCGCAGAGCTCTGGCACCGCCTGCTCTGAGCAAATCAACCCGGCGCCCTGCTGCCTCCCCCATCCCCGTGCCTGGACCCGAGCAGAAGTTCGTCTCATCGTTATGTAATGACTCCGCAGGGGAAACGTGCTCTACCGTTGGCTCCCGTTCCCAAGCAGACGTACGGGCCCCAGACCAAGGCTGAGTTAACCAGGCCAGGCACAGCTCTGAGCCGATGCCCGCAATGGGATCCAGCTTTGCTGGACATCTGCTTGCACAGGATTTTCTCCCCAGAGGGTGGGAGCTTCCCAGTAGGGATGCTATCTGCTGCAATTCAATCTCCAGGTCATCGCTGGATGCAGACTCCAGGCAAACTCACGTCCCCAGTGCATCTGGCTCTCTCAGCAGCACCCCTTTTTTCCTCCCATCCCCGCCATTAAGGTAATGATTCCCATTCCCCTTTTTAGTCTAATCCCTGGTTTCTATTTAGCAGCTCTCCTTCCTGCAGCCCCTTCAGCACATCTGTTGAAGCAAGAGGACAGCTCATACCATACATCTCTGATTTCGTCAGTCTATCAAGATGCAAACCTAGCCTGCCTTCTGCCAAACCCCAAGTAAGCCAGGCCTTGCCCCAATGAGCTCCTCCCCACCTTCTGCTTGTGGAGATCCCACTTGCAAAGAGCATCCTCTATAAGGAACATTTCCTGCTTCTTAAAGGTAGGGGGATTGCAACTTGCTCCAGTCTCAAGGAAGTGGAAACCTTTCCCCAGTCCTTTCGCCAGGGCCATCGGGTACTCGGTAACCCGTGCCGGTCACTGAGAACCCTGCCCGGGGTCCCTGGACGAGCAGACAGATGGCCGGGCTGAGTCTAGGCAATGCCTGCCCCCTTCCCTCCCTACCCATGGAGAAGCTAATGCCAGCAACCCCGAGAACCAGAGCAGTATGAAAGCAGGTGCAAATCAGGCTGGGGGGAGCAGAGCGGATAGCGGACTGGCACCTTGCTGCTCTGCCACATCCATTGTACCCAGAGCCACAGAGGGGATGGGATGAGCTGTCCCGTACCATGCAAGCTTGCCACACAGAGGTCCAGGCAGGCGGCACACTGGTTCTCAGACCCAGACCACGATCCTTGAAGCTGATACCACAGCATCTTCTCTGGAAAAGTCACAAGTAGCCAAAGCAAAGGTGCTGGCTCAAAAGAAGCACAAGTACAATGCAAGATGCTGCTTTCCATGTAAGCGGGTCCCCGCATGGAGAGCCTGCAGAAGTCACTGGGCTGCAATGGGCTTTGGGTCAGACCTGCAGCGAGAGACACCGGTCTTGTCAGCTCAGGTGTTTATGTCCCCTGGCACCAACAGAGCATCTGATCCCCTCTTATAACCACGTGGATGTGAAAAAGAGAGGTGGGCACAGTTAGGTCACACGATGCACGACAGATCTGCAAGTACATGAGAGCGCAGTAGAAGCAATCAACTCCTTCAAACCAGGGAGAGCGCGGAGCATGGGAGAGTTGCAAGTGGGATCTCGCATTGCTCTTCTTAAACCAGCCCAAAATACTTCCACTGGACACAGAACAGAAACCTGTTCAGAGCCTAAATCCAGACAAAGCTTAGCTCTGTGCAGATGACCTGTCCTGTGAGATCACCGGAAAGCGTTCTGCACCGCAGCGCTGAGAAGTCACCCACGAAGAGACTAGCTCCTCTTACCCTAGAGTCCTACAATGCCTGCAGCTCTCCCACACACATCCATTCAGACCGCAGCTGCAATCCCTTAGCATGCTCCGGACTCAAAATCCTCATCACGAGGCAGGGTCAGGCGAGACGAGGCTGCCCCACGCCATCGCTCTCGCTTCCATAATGGACCCATAGACAAACACGCGACTCCTGCCTTAATCCCCTCGGCAGTGTCGGGAACATCAGCTGCACTAAATTTTTCATGTAATTAAGAGAAAAGCCCTAATCCAGTGTAATTAGCTCCCTGATTGCCAACGTCAGGCAGAAAACCACTGTTTGAAGAGCAGCTCAGGCCTAGCTGGTTAGGCAAATACAGCAGAGCTTCAGTAACTCCACACCAAAGCAACCCTGCTGCTCACTGCCATGCTAGGCTTGTTTCTCCAAACAACACTGAATGGTTTTGAGACCAGACTGGGCCCAAGGATGGCTGCACTGGGTGGGCATCCCTTCTGCAGGGCTGGAGATAGGGCTAGGCAAGGATCCTCCGAGGGCCTTGCAAGCCGCTTAACTGAAGACGCCACCGCCCCGTCTGCTAAAATGCTTCTCACCAAGCTCCGCAGGCCAGCATTTTCACCCCTTGCTGCCTGAAGTTAGGCTCTTCCACATCTGTGTCAAGCGCCTGGACCCCAGACAGCAAGTCTGAATAAGCACACGTGTTAATTTTGCAGGATCTGGGTCTGTAAATCAAAGTAACCCGGTTACAAGAAGTGCAGCGCACCTGTAAGTCTCAATGCAACCAATGGTAAGGTCTCAATGTAGGAGACTTTCTGCATGAAGAAAGCTGAACGCTGTGTCTATAGCCCCTCGTTAGCCTGTCAATGAATAGTCCTTGGGAGTGAGTTCAGGCAGAGATGTGGGGCCCAAACAGATCCCTTTGCTAAGCTGCTCACCCTTGGTATCCTGCCTGGACTGCGGGCTGAGAGATCAACGACGTGCCGGGGCAGAACCTGGGAGTTTGCCATTTTGGACTCAAGGTTTCGGTACTCTCGGCATCGCCTTCCTCCCTCGCTCTACGTGGCACTCGGCAGCCAGAGCCGCTCTTTGCGGCGGGGGCCGAGGCAGTTCTTAACGAACAAAATGAAATGGTTGTTTCTCAGCTTGAAAACTCCCATGAAAGAGAAAGTCCCTGAGGAGGGCAAGGCCTGTCACTGGCTTGTGCTGCACAAGGTAAGCCGATCCTCACGCCCTGGCTCCAAAGTTAAATTGTCCACCCAGGAAGAGACTGCAGACACAATATTGATTGCAACTGGAGCCTCCTGGTTTGAGGCAAGATGTCAATAAGGGCCCGAGTGTGCGATGTGGTGTGGCAGAGCAGAGAACTGTCACAACTCCCCTTCCAGTTTGGCGGCACTGAAGCCATCGCCTCCATCCCCGGGGAACATCAGCCTGCACTAGTGGTGGAGCTGGCGGATAAAGTCAAGCCCTTCGCTGCTGCTGCTGCTCTGCCTTCTTCAGCATCCCCTGCACACCGATGGGTCTGGTAGGAAGCAAGGTTTGCTCTAGGAGCCAGACTTCCTGGGACATCACCGAGGGAGACCTCTGATCAGATGGGAAACACCACTTTCTGCTAAGGACCGGCTGAGCAGGACGGCATTCGGACCCCACTCAAACCAGATTGGGGAGGAAAATGGCGTTTTTCTTTTTTGCCACCCCCACGGTCTTTGATTTTCACAGCTGCCTCTGCACTTCGGGTTCTGCCTGGAAGTGCCAAAGCGCTGTGAGAAATGACCATTTGCAGAGCATTTTTAGCTACACAAGCAGGAAGGTAGCGGAAAACTCGCAAGAAAGCCGTGTGCGCACATGCATGCAAGGCCCAAGAGAGGCTGGGTAATTCTCAGGCTAACATCTGCTCCTCCACGCTAAAGACCGGTTTTCTTGAGGCTTGACTGGCACCGACCCGGGACGTGATGAATGCCGCCTCGGACCCCTCTGTGCGGGAGGCCAGCTGAGTTGACAGGAGACCAGGGACAGAAGGAAAAGCAGTAGTGCTTTCTGTAGCAGGACGGGATGGGTTTATTCCCTTTTACTGCCTTGCTTAATCAGGTGGGAGGGCTTCTCAGGAGCTTCTGGCTGACTTTGAAGGTTCGCATGAAAGTCACCCCCGGTGCCCTGCTATCGGACATAGATGCAGCTTCTGACACATTTCCAAAGCCAATCGTTCCCAACCCAGATCCCGCAAAACTCGCACGCGTGCTTATTCAGACTTGCCGTCTGGAGTCCAGGCGCTTGACACAGAGCTAACTCCAGGGCACAAGGCGCTCTCCATCAGAGCTACACACACACACGTGCACACCCACGATTCACGTGGCAGGATGAACGCCTGATGCCCCTGCTATGCGGCCAGTGCCCAGCACCTCTGCTTTCTCCCAGTCTTAATTAGTTTAACTTGCGGGAGACTTCCACTTGCCGGAATTTGCTAAAAATGAAGTAGAAACGTTGAAAGGGTCCAGCCAGGGCTGTTTCACGGACGGCTCTGGCGTTTCAGGTGCAAACTGCGTGCAAAAACTCTAAGCAAGCGACTTTTCCCAACACACTTGATAAATTGCACCCCTTTCTTCTCTGCCCGCAGCCCCTGCCATAAGCTAAACACACTGATGGGGGCTCATTTGCTAATGAATTCCAGACAGGGTATCGAGTTTACACGTTGCGGTCAAAGTGGTCATGGCAGGCCGGGTGTATTTCATTTTTCTGTCTCGCTGCCGCTATTCCAGCTTTATTCGGCTTCAGGGAAATCACTTCTGCCAGAAAACCCACCGTGGAATGCAAATGAAACATGAGTCCGAGCCTCGACGAGCCTGTGGTCTCTCTGCCTCAGATCCTGCTCTAATTTGCCTCTCAATCTCCTGTGCCTTTGGAAAGTGAGACTTTTGTAAGGTCAGTGGAGAGCAGCTTCCAGATGAGAAGAGCTTAGCACGGCTCCTAGTAGTTCATCCGAGGGCAGGCTACCTTGAGGTTTGCTTTCACCAGGAAGGTCCTTGCAGAAGGAGCAGCAAGAGTCTGGACTCCCGGTCTACTCTCCAGATGGCTGGGCATGGGCGAGAGGCTGGTTAGGGCTACAGCCGTGCCAGCACGCTGTGCCACCAGTTGGCAGGTGAGATGGCAAAACTCGGATCACTTTGATAGTTTTTTTTTCCCAGCAGTCTCACAGCCAGACACAGGACGGTAGAGCAGCCTCCAAACACAACCGGGAGTTGATCTCAACGCTCAGTTTACGAGCCAAACAAAAGTTTCATCTAAAGTCGAGTCTTAGGGACAGCCAAACAACAGACTGCGCCTGCCTTTCAACCTGTACTTCAAATGCCGTAAGGTTAGCAGCTGCCATGCCACTATCTTGACATGCAACTATTTAAACATTAAATAGGTAGTGATTCCAGAGAAGGAAGAAGATAATTGGAAGAGCTGTGGGCTTGCAATCAAGGCACAGAAGTGACAACTGCAAACGGTCTCTGAGGATGATAGGTCTGGAAGGTCGTGACGGTGAGGAGGATTCCTCCAGCTTAAAAGGCCTGATCCAAAGGCAACTGAAGATGACAGGAGCCTTTCCACTGCTATCAGTGGGCTTTGGACCAAGGCTGCTAAGGAGATTCAAAGGTAGGTGAGGACAAAGCATTCAGAGGCCTGATGGAGCGGAAGGGAAGAGAAAACTTAAGTCTTCGTCTCTAAAATACATTCAACCAGCTGAAACGTTGGACGCATCACAAGCCCTTGGGCCGAAAGGTCACTCCCTCGGCTACCAGCCTTCATGCAACCTTCCTCCCACAAAACCTTCAGCCCCAAAGAAACAAGGCTCTGTTTCGGTCACTCTCACTGCAGGGACGACGATTTCCCGCGAATGAGAGCGAACGTCTGAGCCTGTGAACTTCGCAAAGCGTTCAGAGAGAGCTACAATCCTAGCCAAAAACTGGAGACAGCCAAAATCGCTGTGGAAAAGTACCATACGGGCCAGATTTGCAAGAGATCTCAGTACCACTAATCAGGCCAGATGCTCAAAATAGCTCGGTACATTGGGTGCTCGGCTTGCTTGGAAATCTGGCCCACGTGTGGAAAGATTCATCAGTTTGTATCCAGCTAATTGCTACCCACTCGCTCCCCTGGAACTTCGCAGCTCCAGCCCACCCCAGCGAGAGGCACTTTGTAGTAGTGTTTTTTGGAAGTGCGTGCATGCATGCGTGCATGGGTGGGGGGGCAAGGCTGTATGGGTTTTGAGAGAGCTCCCAAGCTGTGTCCAGGGCAGAGGCCCATGCTCGAGCTAGGCTAGCGCAGTGGGATCATCTTCCAGACTCTCCCAAGAGTGCAGGAGGCGAGTTAGGGATTGTGAGGCTCAGGGACCCGGGTTTTATGCCTCTCTTGTCAAGTGTCTATCAGATGATGCTCCAGCGCTGGCACGATACTGCCTTCCCTCCCGAATCGATCCTCAGTGAGGCCTCCCACCGTGCGCCACATCATTGCACTGACTCAAGCATGCCCTGCTGCGGATGTGTTTGTTGCCTCTACAAATCTGCCTGAAGATCCAGGCCCTTCCCTTCTCCAGCAAGGAGGAGTCACCAGAACTGCCTCTACATCTGCTGCTCCCTTATTCCAAGATCTAGCTCCCCAAATCCTGGGGTGTAGCATTAGCTCAAAGAGATCATCTTCATGTGCCCCATGTCTCCCCTTCACCGTCTCTGCAAACTTCATTCATCCCCTCCCAGTCTCCTCTCCTGATCGCTAGCTGCACACACCAGCTTGCGCTACCCCGTCAGTCTCTTTGCAATTAGCAGGACTTCACTATTTGCGGCTTATTGTCAGGAGAGCAGGGCTATTTCTTGACTTTCCTCATCAGTCTTCTCTCCTGTAGCTCTGACATAACCCCCCCCCCCACATCTGCATAATGTAATTTGCTAATGACTTTCAGGCTGATATTTTGTCATAATGTCACATTTTATTAGTCATGTCGTGGTTTACATTCAGCTTCAGAGAACTCTTTGGGAGCTCGAAACCCAGGGAGTCCAGCTTTGCCGGTCTCCGCATCCTACGTACCCGCACCGAGAGGCACTGCCTTTGGACGAGGCCACGGTCTGAACAGACAAGACAAAGGATGGGAGAAGAGAAGATGATGAGCTCCATTTTACCAAGGCAGGCCTGAGGCTACCCAAGGTTTCCACTCACACCATTACAGCCAACGGCACACCAAAGGGAGTCACTAGGAGCGCATCTTGCATGTAGCACCACCAACATACCTGGCTCTCATCAGGGTCTGCTCCCCTTCTTGCCCCTTCTCTCCCTAATACTCCATGCTGCTCCTCAGGGGCAAAAGCCAAAATGCTACAAAACCCCAAACCGGAAGCACCCCGTATCCAACATCCCTCCCTTGGGGTTCCTCGTGTCACAGCTCCATCCCGGGCTGCATTTATTCGCTCCATCTGTAGCTAATTCCAGACAAACAAAAAAAGCAAACACGAGCTGCATCTCCCTGAGGCCGTCCCTTTCCAAATCAAAGTTACAGCCAACTCCAATTAGCAGCAAAGGAGCACATGCAGCCGCGTGCCCTCTTGCACTTTCGAAATTCAGCCGCATTCATCTTGTTTGAGAAGCCACTGCTGCCATTGCCTGGTAACACCACATCTGCCCTATTCACACCATAACTGGTGCAGAAAGGAGGAGGTAGCTGTGCCCTGTTACCCCTGCCTGGCAGCTCCTCTGGTCCTGCATCTGCGTGGGGGTCTGCCAGCGAGTGTGCTAAAGGTCCCTCAAGCCTCTGGGCTACACAAGGCAACACGTCCTTATCTTCTCCCTTAGTCACCTTAGCCATTCTTGGAAGACTTCTTATTCTTCCCACACCAAGCCCCATCCACAGCCGCTAACCCCACTGCTATTTCTTTTGGCTTTTATCCCATTACTAGTGAGGCATCTGCACCTTTTGCAATGGAAGCAGCCTCTCCTAAACCCATTCGTCCAAGGCTGTGACCTCTGGATCTCGTCTTTCCACAGCAGGCAGAAGCACCATGCGGGCTTGCACATGATAGACAGTCATTAGCAATCAGACCGGAAGGACGGCAGTGGCTTTCAGAGCCGCTGGGTCTGACGTGATAAATGCATGCCGGAGACAGTGAAATCAACAGTTCATTCTGGTGAGAAACACGCCTGACTTTACAAGCCTGCTGGGTTTCGCCAGACCAGGTGCAAATGGGGGCAGGGAAAGGGGGTGTGGAGCTGTTCTTTAAGCTCTCATTCTACAGCTGGTTGCTATGGACTTATTTCGCTTCACACTCCCTGGATGCCCGTGGGATGCCTGATGCACCCAGCATGTACCTCAAGCAGTTGCCTAGAGAATGGCACCTGCACCAAGTGTGCGAGCAGCCTGCGGGTTTCTAATGGGCCGGTTGCAAACCCAGCACTTTCTCTCACTCAGCAGACGGCTCTGGCTCCATTAGGGAGCTATTTTGGGCACTGATTCCAAATGAAAAATCTGTATTTTATTAATTATGCGTCTGCTTTTCTGCTGAACTCTTTAATGCATTTCCCAGCTGTATCAATCCATAGCCGTAAAGGAAGCCATTACATCTGAGGAAGCGGTGGGGTGCACGCGCGTGTATGAGTGCTCATGTGTGTCCGTGTGCATGCGTGTGGATGTGCATATGCATGCAATGCTGCTGCTAAAACACATTCATCACAGGAAAGTTTAATCAGAAGCCCCCAAATTGAGCCAGCTATTTTCACTACCCTCTGGGACGCTGCTGCTCAAACAGAAAATTCCTAAAGGGAACAGGAGAGGAAGGCATGCAAGAGGGGAAGAAATGGAGGAAAAGGAAAGAAAGGGGAAAAAGAACAACTCTACAATCTCTCTCGGATGCCGGCGAAGCTCCCTGGAGGTTGCAGTGACGTCAAGTGTTACTCTCAGATTATCCGGCACGCACAATCGTGGCGGTGCACAACAGGACAGTGGACCCCCAAAGGGGTACATCCCTACCCAAGAAGTTTGAGATCCAGCGCTTTGGAGATGACTCTCACCTCCGCCTAGTGGGAAAAAAGTCAATGACATGCCAGGAATGAAGAGCCGGAGGACGCTGCGGCCTGACAAACCCATTAGGATTGTAAATGATTGTGAAGCAAGGCCCATCTGGTGACACTGACGGATTCCTCCATCCTTCACATTGGTTGGCAATGAATGCAAGGAGCCAGCACCAACACTGCTGGGCTTCAACTGGGTGTGCTGCCAGCAGCTATCAAGGAGATAAGACGCGGACAGGAGCGAGGGTCATCTGCATGGTTGCAAACCCTTCCTCCAGACTCGTTTGCAAAGCTAGATGCCCCAGCCCACTCTGTATTGATGAACCCCTTCCAGCCCTCCCTGCCCCCACCACGCACACGGCTCCTGGGCAATTAGAAAGTGGATTCTCCGGAGCAAGCCGTTCCCGACCACATGAGGACACGAGAAAGCCGTGTCTGCGCGCTGCAAGATTTATTCACCTGTCCTAACTGGCAAAACTGATTGGTTTTGACGGACACGCCGGGATGTGCAGCGGCATTAATGAGCGCTTTAGCATGGAAACTGGCAAAGCCACGCGCTTCCCAGATGTTATTAGTGGAAGTTTATTTAAAACAAACTTTATGGCTGTGGTAAATGTATTAGATCAGCAACCTGGAGAAAAATCACTTCAGGCTCCTTCCCTAATAAACAAACAGCAACACCAACAATAATAAATTAGTATAATATCACACAGCAGCTTTCCACCCCGGGCATTTTATGAGCCCTGCATATGCTGCCAAAGAAATGCAACCACCTCTGGGGTGAGAACGATGTGGGCAGCCAGCCTTCACCATTGCAAGGGCTGAAATCCTGAGCCAAAGAGAAGTCTCGCTCTAATGGGAGCGATGAGGGGATTTTCAGGCAAACAGGGGATTTTTTAAGCTTCTGTGAAGGATTCCCATCAGACTTCACATAGCTCCGGTGGATGAGACCTCAGGCGACCCAGCCGGAGCCTGGACACGTGGTTCCAGCGAATACGACTCTATAGCCCTCCACGTGACAGTTTTGAGCCTCTGTGTGGTCAAACACACCAATTTGTCTCCTCAGCAGCCACGTAAGGTTGAATTGGCCCTACAGGGATTCAGCTATAATGGTGATGAGCACAATAAGAGAAAGATGCTGCATAGCCTTGCTCCCGACGCTGTTCCCATCCTTGGAATCGAGCTAAGCAAAAGCACGTGAGGTAGCTCCTCGCTCTGAACATTACCAGGGAGGAAAGAGAGGCCGTGAGAAGTCAGAGCAAGCCCACGGTCTTCAGTGGTCCTACCGCTGGCCAGGGAGCCTTTCCCCACCTGCCAGGGGACCAGAGAATGGGTGCCAACCCAAGTCATTTTGCATCCAACAAGGCACCGGCCAAGAGTCGATACAGCCGCAGCATGAGCTGCACGGACGTGCAGTGACAGCCCCTGCCCTGCATAAGTGACTATTGGAGGTCCCCTCCATTTTTCTGATGCTATGACTGGTTGCACGTGCATCGCTCTTGGGAGTTTTTTTGTGAGGCTCAACTCTACTCGATTATTCAGCTGAGCCACCCTCTCGGTACACTCAGTAATTATTTTCTTCCCTCTGACTTGCCTCTGGACTCTTAAATGCAAATACTCCAAAGAGGACACACTCGCTTTCTCAAGCAGCCTTTTGTCACGAGTGAGCAAAGCGCTCTCAGCATCAGCCTGCGCATGCAGCTATTTGTAGAAGAGCCTCAGCCTTTCTGGCCCCTGTTCTGCCTGGTGTTTCGGTCAAAGGCCTGGTAAAAATAAAGGAGAGACCAGAAGTACCCTTGCTGGGAGTCGCAGCAGAGCCACGCAGGAGTGGATGGGCCTGGAAAGCTGCCAATGCCATGAAGTCCTGCGGGACAGGATGGAGATGGGGCTCTAGAGAAATGACTCTGAGCTCTACAGCCGAGCAGAGCGAGACCCTTTCTGCTTTTTAAATCCTCCTCTAAAATCCAGCAGCAGGAGTGATGCTCTGGGAGCAACCTGCCCTCCAGTTCAGCTCAGAAACGCAGCGATGGGGCCATGGAAGAAGCTGGTCTGGAGGTGCAGTCATCCCCACACTTGAATCACTGAAGGAAATAAACTAACTAATGAATTAACAACTTCCTTGTCATGCTAGCAACACTAATAGCACCGCTGTGGTTTAAAGACCTGCCAGTCTCCCAGTTGAAGCAGGAGAGGTTTTCGGCTAGAAGTCTTGCCTGTTCCAAGCAAAACAGGTTTGTGTTTGCATCTCAGAAAGACGGAAGCAACGAAAAGTCTCTGAACCCGACCGTAACATAACGGAGGAACAGGTCTGCCGCGTTGTACGGCCATCTGGCAAGGACCCGCTTTCCACTGCAGCATGTGCTGGAATGGGCGGACAGCAAGGGGAATGTGAAAATGGGAAAGCAGCAAGAAGAATTAAAACCTGCGGGACAACACTGCTACCCTGGTATGAACACCGTACATCTATTCATATGAAAATCCATACAGCTGCTACTGTTGCGTGCACTCTTCTTACGCAGCATGAAATTAAAATTCCTCTTCAGTATCACATTGCCGGCACTACACAGCAACTCCAGACTAAGCTAGCAGAGAATTTATCCTTTGGCTTCCTCAGTCTGACTTGTGCTGGGATTGGAAGCCACTGGGGTGAGGGAGACAAGTCTATTGCCCATGGTGAAAAAATTCTACTTCCAAAACAAATCTCACAAAAATATTGCTGGCCTAGAGTATGACTGTTGGTACTAATTTCACAGTGTAGTTTCACATGCATAATTCCCCCCACCCCCTGCCACTTTCCTTCTTATCTTCCCAGAACAAACTCAACATGCAGGCTAATTTCAAGGAGTGTTTCATCCACCAGAGTCCAGCCAAATGTCAGTGGATCTGCTGGAAATGCAAATTGAACCAATCATGCAAAACAAGAGGGCTTATAGATTGTGCACAAGGGCAAACGGAAGGCAAATAGAGGGTGGGGGAGCAGGGACCGACTTCCCCCTGCCTCGAAGGCAATGTCATTTGCATGGATGCAAAGGGAGTGTGTTTGAGTGGGAATTTCCCAAAGCACTTAAGTAGCGTGGGGACCTAAGTGCCTTTGGCTTTTGATGAGGAATAGGCGTCTAAGCCATACGGGTGCTTTTGAACATATCCCCCTAACCATGAACCAGACTTCGCTCTTACTTTGGCCATTTGCTTCCACTTGCCAGCCCTGAAGACAGCTCTGCACGGACACAGATATTTGCCTGGATTGTGGCTTCGTGTGGCTGAACAGACCTAAGAAAGTCAGATACGCCAAGAAACCTGGCTTCTTTTTCTGCTGTTGCCCCCAGCAAGCACAGAAGTAACCCCCCGCCTTATAAATGGGAAACAGAGGCAAAGAGAACATGAAGCCACGGACCCTTAAGCACCGGCAAATTGTCCACCCACATGCCTTCCTTGCAGGAATAAGTGACTTGCCCTGGGTCATGTAAGCAGCCTGCAGCAGGGCTGGGAAATGAACCCACGTTGCCAGGGTCCTGGCGCAGCGCCTTGACACTGAAACCATTCTCCAGTCTCCGTGCGAGTCGCTTCTCGCGGGCATCGGGTAAGAAGGGAGCTCTGGGCAGAGCCTGACACGCAGCCAGCCTGGCCGTTAGTGGTTTCCTGCGATGAAGCCAGATCACAAAGAAGCCAAAACTTCTACAAAACTTGTCCTGGTTTTCCTTCTCTGAAAGTTGGGACAACAATGGTTTCCTTGAGATCATTCAGGGATGCAGCGAGGTAAAGGATGGGAATGGGGCTGGGAGTCCTGGCTGGCTAACACCCTGCAACAAAACTTTCCAAATAATGCAGACACCTTGAGAAGGTTTCCTTATTATGCATGCAGAGAAGTAGCAAGCAAGAGCGAGGAATCTATATTGTGCTGTAACATGATATAGAATTAATCCCCCTAGGTAACAGAATTCCTCATAAATGGCAAATGGGGAGATATCCACAGTATTATATTTTATCACACTTTCTGTCAAAATATCCCCCGCAGGGAGCCTTTCAGGAGATGATATCACAAGCAAAGCCTTATTTGGGAAGGAAGATTTGAACTAGGCAGCAGCAAACTATCAATATGTTCTTAGTGAGATGAGGAGATAGAAGAGGCCTTACAGCGGTGTTAACAGGGTAATGGAGTACTGCTCTCTCATGTCATGCCGGCTCTTATTTCTTTCATGTGCCTCTATGCAGTGTGTGTGTGTGTGTACACACGCACACAAATCGCACACACACAAATATGTGCTATATAGTTTTAGTATTAATATTAATCATAATTTCAGGTGGCAGCCTTTCCTGATGTAACACTCTGCGTCCAGAGGAGCTGCACAGCACTTTATGAATTTATAGGACAGGAATAACTTTGCCCATAAAGCACAGCCACCTTTTGGGCAAGGCAGGGGAGCTGCTTGCACAGCAACGCTGCAAGGCAGAGTTCAGGGGAGCATGCGCACAATGCAGCTGGGGGTTGCACTGGGACTTCAAATAACTACTGTAATCCCAGGGGCTGGTTCCCTGCTGATGGGAGAAGGATCCCAGGGCCTTTGATAACCTGAGTTGTCAGGATTCTTCTTTTCTGGTATAATCCCTAAAGTCACGCTGCTAACAGCATCCTGGGGAGACAGGGTCAGAAGGAAGAGCACCTGCTGGGGAAGTACCAGAGCCGCTTCTTGTAGCGCACTGGGTTTTCCATCCAAGCGCAAAGTAGACCCAGCCCAGCTGCACTCCTGCAATCTGACAGATTAGGAGCCTGTCGGGAAGAGCTTGGGCAATGCACACTCCTGAACTTCCTGGCGCTTGGAAATGGGTGCATCTCTGTGCCACATCATCTCTCTTGGGAGCACCTGAGGCCCTCCTGACCGTGGAGATGTGCCCTGGCAACAGTCCCTGGTATAATAGCTTGAATCCACCCATCTGCAGGAGGAGTTTGAAAGCCAGGCCGCTCCCCTCCAGATGGTACCTGGGATAAACCTCCCAAGTCGGGGGCCAGAGCAGCATCATTTCTCGGTGCGGCTGGAGCCCGGGCAATGCTGTCAGCTGCAAATGCGAACGTTGCATTCCACAGAGGTGCTTGGCTGCTCTCAGAGGTGATGGGCACGGACGTCACTCTCCTCTTATCTCTTGCTTTCAGCTATGAAAATCAGCATGCCCTGAATACGCATCAGAAATCGCCCGTACACCCGCCAGGTCAGTCTTGAGTGTTTCTGCCTCGCTAGGCCCGGCGTCGCGCCTGCACTTGAGGCACTCCAGCATTCTTGGCAGCCACTGAACTGGAAGGAAGAGACCCTGATTATCCCCAGCACCTAGTATGTTGGTGACCCAGATCATGGCCCCTTCCCGTGTCATGCTGCATGTGCCCTGGGCATTTTACACATGGGTGGTCACGGCCATGACGAGTAATCCAGGCTGCACCTGCTGTTTTTGTTGGCATCGCCTACCCTCCAGACCCAAGGGTCCTGCTGCCTTCCACGCCCAGCGTCACAAGGTCAGCGCATCTCTCCTGGAAAGGCCGAGCACCGTGACCCCCTTTGGGGATTTGAAAACACAGCATCAGGAGTGACTGCATGCCATTTTTTTCCCCATGGCCTCAAGCAGGCCACGCACCACGCACTGAGATGCGCAAGCCCAGCAAGCTCCCCGTGAGCAAGGGAGCGAACAGGCAACAAGCAGCACCAGGGCTGCGGCTCACGTCAATGGGGCGTCTGCAAGTTCGCGACATCGATCAAGGTGACTGCGTATCCATCAGCCTGCACTAACTCCCCCTGACAGGACGCCGCGGCTGGCCCTCCCCATACCCCACAACACCCGTTAATTATTTACGGCCGCGGGACTTTTTCAATTATCTCCCCGGCCACGGGGAAAGGCCTCCTGAGCATCGGAGATATTGATTAGATGGGGAAGGAGCGGGGAGAATGGGGAGGTGTGAAGTGTGATTAGCTCCGTGTACCGAGAGCTTCTTTAATAGGGAAATTAAAAGTGCCCGATTGTTTGCTGTGCCTAATATTAGAGGCCTATTCGAGCTTATTTCATTGCCATATGCTGCAATGCTTCCCTAGGCAGCGGTACCAACCAGCGGCATTGAGGCAAGCGTGGCAGCGTGGGCAGATGAGCTGTTCACACGGGGAGTGAGGTCCGCGTGGGCAACGCCAGCTTCCCACAACCCGAGTCTCTCTTTTCCTCCGGTCCTGGGAGGATCCCGCTCAGCTGCAGTCTCCGCAGCACATTCAGTCCTTGGCTCCTCGGCCAGGCCTGCCGATGTCCTTGACAGCTCGTGCCAACTGTGCTGAGTTCAGTGGCACTTTCCCGCTGGGAACCAGATAGAAATGACTCACTCGTGTCACACGGGCCAGCAAACAGCCATCCGCTGGCACGGACCTGCCCCGACTTGGCCCTTTAGGTAAGCAGCTCTGCAGCATCCTCGAGCCATCCGGTACCCAAGCGCGTCGGTTCTTTCTGGGAGAAGAGGCTGTGCCAGCCTCGGCGCACAGACAAGCTCACCTCTCCTGCGCCTGGCACGACTCGGTGTGAAAAATGAAGAATAGCCATCTGGATTCCTGCGGTGAAGACAGCCAGGAAGTTTTTGGAGCGGGATCCGTTCTGCGGGAATCTGCAGAAACATCCTTGCTGCTGCCAGAGCAATGTGGGAGACAGGAGAGCTGAAGGGACAAGAGCACAAAGCCGTCCACCCACTAAGCCACGGGCTCTGGTCCAGCCCAGACTGGGAGGCGTTGCCTTTCTGATGGTGGCTTGGCAGCACGTGGGGAAGGAGCGGGAGGTCTCAGGGTGGGTTTGCATCATGGTCTCACCAAAGGGGCCAAGACTGCTGCCGGCCAGCTGAGAGGGCTGGCGGGGAGGGCAGGAAGGGGCCTCCTGACAGCCCATGGGCGACAGAGGTGGGGAAATCAGGGATCGGACCCCAGCTCTGTCCTTCTTGTGCTGATGCTGCCCGTTCCCTAGACAAAGGGATGCATCTTTGAGGCAGATTGCTCCGGCATTATGCATACTTTAAAAACCAGAAAGAAACAGATTCATTGCTAGAGTTTTTCCTTCTGGGAAACTGAGCGTGGATTGAAAGGATGCAACGAAAGGAGCTTGCAGGACTCTGCGCCTTTAAAACCAGAAGGGCCAGATAGACAACGGGGCAGGAAACGCGAAGGCATCCAGAGAGCAGGGCAGCTCCCACAGCTTTACCCAGATACGGTTTCATCCGAGCGCCTTTGGCTGTTCCCGGGCTGCATAGCTGCGGTGTTACGGTCTCTCTGGCCTGTGGCTGATGCTGCTGGGAAGAAACCTAAGGGGCGAAGGGTCGGTTAGCTTGGAAGCAGGGCTATGCATGATGGGCCAGGGGCCAGGACTGACACAAATGCAATCATGCTCCGCTCCTGCTTGGACCCCATCGACCCGTGTCTCTTCAACTGGGCCCTGCAATGGGGATAACCTACTTCAAGGATGCTTGATTCAGAATGGACTCTTTTAACCTCTTTCTGTCCTCGCAGCACCCCCTGCACCCGGACAGGATGACACAGGGCTGGAGTGCAGCCTTGGGTCCCAGGTGTCCGTCAGCAGCAGCCAGCAATGAATGACAGGCCGTCCCCACATCTATGCTGGTGAGAGGAAAGGACCTTGCGACTGGCTCGACGATCCTTATCGCTCCCGGTTGCCAGGTCCTGGGGAGGGAAGAGACCGGTGTGTGCTTTCCCCCTCTAGCTTTCTTAAAATTGCTGCCTATTGGGGGTGCTGAGCATCTGGAGCCTGGTGCTTTAAGAGGGCAGTGGTAGAAGGGTCCGGGGATGCACCACCTAGACCGGGCACAGCTTCTCAGGGCAGCAGGGAAGAGGAAGCAGAAGGGCACCATGCCGCAGTCCACCTGAAACAAGAGCGCTGGAGCCCAGTGTCCCCATGACAAGCAGGCGGCGACACCAGCTCCTCTCCCTCGGGAAGCTGCAGCCAGAAGGAAGTGGGTGGAGGATGGCAGCAGCACATGGCTGGGGCAGCTCAGGCTCCAGGCCTCCCCTTCTGTCTCAGATGCTGCTGGCAGCCATCTGACCCGGCCCCTCTAATGAATTCATTAAAGTATTTTTAAATGAACTCCAGCGCACCTCTTCTTGCCTGCACTTCCCACTCCCAGGAGCGACTGTAACACGCTCCGGCTTTGTTATATAATTAAACAGCAACACGTGTATCCTGTGCTCGGCACAGTTTCTGTATTTGCTTGTGTTAATTAGGAGGTGAACTAAAGAGTCTCACAGCACAATGGTAACGTGCTTCCAGCCTAATTGCCCTTAAAGGGATGGAGAGTGAAACCCCGTCTTCTGTCTGCACCATCGTTCCCTCTAGGTTGTACCTAGCACTTCATGTCTCCTTCTGCACGCTCACATTAGCTCTCCTTGGCTCAAGCAGGGAGCATCTTCCCCAGCATTCCCATATCACGCACGCCTGCCTCCCTCGGGTACATCCTTTCAGCACCCACCCACCCTCCCCCTCCCTCC
>NW_005842494.1:744320-753478 GCF_000455745.1 Alligator sinensis | reverse complement strand
CCTGCTGAGCCTCTCCACCAGGCATAAGCACACATGCACACACACATGCTTGTGCGCGTGCACCCACACGCACGGTGTGATAGGTATAATTTCAAGCAATTTCCCTGCCACTCACTCTGCAATCTCATGTAATCTTCCCCCAAAGGGGATCAGAGATTTCACTGAGCTTTTGCTCGGCCATAAAGAATGCAAATCGTATCTCCCGACAAGTCTGAATCGTGTGAACTAGAGCAGCCGACGAAACAGAGACGCTGGGGTGTCTGTTAGCCGCCGGTTAGCTCATGTTTGTGGCTCCTGGGTCTCCACATCAGGGCAGGGGCAGGCAATGAGTTTCAGAAGCAGGTGGAGCAGGGAAGGATATTGTTTAAATTGTCAGCTCCTTGCAGGTCCTGTGTTTAAAACCTGCTGGGGGTCCGTCAGAAACACTTCAGGTGGGATTACCTATCCAAATGGTCTGGCAGGTTATGCTCCCTCAACGCCTGGAGCAACACGGGAATGCGCAATTCTCATCATAGATCAGGCCCTCAGGCCTGGTGCCACGTCTCCGGCAGGGCCAACTCTTCAGGCTTGGGGGAAATGAATTAAAATACGACTATATCCGTGACAACCTGGATGGGGCTGCACCATACCCACAGGGTCCAAGCCTGTCCTCATTGCATGCTGTGATCGGAGAACACCCTGGTCTCTTCTCCAGCCTCCTATTGATCTGCGTGCGCTGGAACACGCAGCCCTCAGGAAAACCTCCGAGACTGGACGTCTGAGGAGGTAATGAGCCAAGGAAAGAGCCTGCCTTTCTGCTGAGCACTAACAAGCCCCAGCTAGAATGCGGTATACCAAGAATATGGGTTAATGACTATGTTTTACCCTTAACACAAACAGATTATTTAACAATCCAGTAGATATTAGTGATCTGACCTCTCCCCAGCCCCAGATTTCAGAAACAGCCAAGTCGCCATTGTCAAAAAAGCATCTAAATGGGCCTAAAATATGTCCCTTATGCTGAATTCTCCAATCCGTTCAAGTGAGAAGATAAATGCAACTGGCCAACGAACTCTTTCTTCCAAGCCCTGGAACTAATTAGCTGCTCCAACTCTCCATCTGTGAGCTGTAGCACTCTCCCTCCTAACCAGAAATAGCTGGGAGGAGCGAACAGGAGGAGAAGGCAAAGGCAGACATAAAGCAAGCAGGAGGAATGGGACCAGAGACATGCTGTTCTTATCAGGGCAGTGGAAACCTGATGTGGGGCAAGTTCTCAGGGGATATTTGAAACTTCTGTAAAATCATCTTCCCCCTGTAAAAACCACACTCCGGCAACAACAGCGTCTAAGATTAAACAGAATCGGTACGTTGTGGGATTTTACTGTAATCCAAACCAGGGTTGCTCCCCTAAACTCCAATTTCATCTGCAGACTGATGCGTCCCAGATGCCTAAGCTGCCACTACAACCCCCAGCTGGTTCCTCTCCTGATATACCGGGTCAAGCCCCATGCACAAATCACCCATTAGTATTTCATCAGCAATACAAGCAGCACTACCTATAGCCAGGTAGGAGTGCGACAATCCTGGGATAATGACTGCATGCTCGGGCAAGAGAGCGTGTGCGCCGCTGCGTGTGTGTTTAGTAAAAGGGGAACATTGATTTAAAAGAATAATAATCAAGTGTGCTGCAGGAGCTGCAAACTCAGGAGCGCAGAGCCATCCATCCTAGTTAAATTAACGTGCTGTCCTTTCTTAAAAGTAACTTTTTTTTTTTTTTTTTTTTGGAAATAATGTACCTGCTTTTAAAGGAGATTGAGTTCACAAGCTGTAACTCATCCCGCTCTGGTCCTTCAACAGAGCCTTGAGAAAAGGATGCTGTCTATCCAAAAGCAAGTGCATCCTCACCTAGTCTCAGAGCTGAGGCTACAGCACGGCTGAGAAACAGAAGCTCCAAGCTCAAACCCACGCCCCCGCTGTTTCCCCAGGAACATGGAGCAGCAGCGCAACTCACACTGCTGCGGGCTCCCTTGCTGCCTTTAAACCTTGTGTGTCATATTGATGCCACTGCCGTAAGCACGCTTTTTGGAAATGCCATTGGTAGAGCATGCTCATGCTAGGGAATGACACACACATGGCATTAGAAAGGCTATCCTGGGTAACGACCTGCAGATCACTTTGCAAGAAATAAATGGAGAGACCCAAAGGGGAACCTTTAGGCACCAGTCTGTACCCGAGCAAAGCCTCTTATCAAACTCAGGACAAGGCTGCTGGTGGTGTGAAGCATCCTGCTGGTTATTAGGACCACACAATCCTAATTAGAAGAAGAAACTCCCCCGACCAGACAAGCAAAGGAGCTGGTGGCACTGAGTATGGAGAGTCCGGCTCTCAGCAGGATTTTGGGGGTGGCTGTCTGGTGCCGAGCTCTATTGCTACCTGTCAGCCTCGGCTCACAAACCTTTCAGGTCTTTTTGCCTGGCAGCCTTGCTGAAGACACCAATAACAAAACGGACAGAGATGCCCAAAGGGCGCATTCGGTGCAGTCAGGGCAGGCTGGTGAGGACCAGAGCCCTGCTGTTGTGTGCGTGTCAGATCGAATCTCACAGGACAAGTCGCATGGAAAGTTTGAGCGAGGCACTGCTGACAACAGATGCTGACAGAGGTTGCAGAGATGCATCTTCCCAGCTGACAGGGAGCTCAGTAGTTGCATCCCCTTAAAGGTACAGCTGCTTCATTACCAAATCTGGTCCTCTCTCTTAGAAAAAATGGAGCTAATAGCTCTGCGTGTAGGCAAATCTCTGGTAGATGCTGGTCTCCAGAGAGCGCATGGGCATTTGTGCAGAGCCTGCCTTGGAGGCCACCCTCCTGGCATGCCAACTCCCTGCAGGGACTGGAAACAGGAGCGGCGATCTGGTAGTGCAGACAGCCCAGCTCTGCATCGGCCAGGAGCGATGTATTGAAGCGAGGGAACCTGGGCCAGTTTGGTACAGGTAAGCACTCCAAGAAGAACGGGCTTGCCTTTCCCACACTGGACCCGGGACTGGAGATTTGGGTTCACTTGCTATTGCTGCCACAGGCTCTGTTTTTTCAGGTTGAATAAATCCCTTCCTGCCTGTCCCTCACTTCCTGGCTTTTGGGGCAGGACAGGCTCATGTTTGTAGAGCTCCTAGCACACAAGATACTCCGTCTCATCCCTTAATAATGCACTCCTCTAATAATGCACTCAGGGTGCAGCCCGTTCCCTCATCTGCAGGCCCTTTCCTCCCCACTTCAGACATCGGAGAGACTCTGGGGTTGGTACTACTTCCCATTTTGTGTAGAGGCACTTGGCAGAAGGCTCCTGCCGCCTGGATTGTGACGAGTTATTTTTACACCCCGTAATTCATGCAGCTAGGATGTACTCGTGGATTTTACTACTGCTTTTCTGTTGTTTGATTGGGTTTGGGTCAAGAGCTCCTGTCCAGGGCTCAGGTAATAACAAGTCACCTCGCTCGCAGTACAAATTTAGCTTCCTCCTCAGCCAGGAAGATGTGACATTAATTAACAGGGACGCCTACTGCGTCTGGGGTGCCAGGGGAAGGTGAGCTCCAATCCTCTCCGGGCTGCTCGCCCCTGTGAAGGGTGAAGCTGATGTGTCTTTTTCAAGTGGCAAAAACCCATAATTCAGAGGTACCACATCAGTGACTTATGAAGGTCTCTTTCATGGGTGAAATATCCTTTTCCCTAATGGGGTTTTACTTGCGGGAGGTTTCATATTTCATCCTTAAGAGAGAGGTTGGGATATTTTGGGTGCACTTAACTCTTGGCACGCTGGCAGTTTCCAGACTGCCATCCAAAGCGATGCCCAGGAGAAAAGAGGGAGGGATTAGATAGCCTTTGCCTCGCCTGCCTGCAGGGAGGTGGTTTGCTGGAGGCAGGGAGGGATGCTTGAGGCTGAGACAAGGGAAGGCAACATCAATGGGGGGGGAGCAACAGCTACCACAAAAGGCTACCAGCCCTTCTTTAGAAAGAGTCGTGATGTTTTAAATCCCCGTATTTTCTTTGCTGTGATCTCAAAGGCCTCCCCAGCCCTAAGCTGGACGCCCTTTGCTTAGATCTGCTGAATGCAAGCAGCCAAAGGCAGGCTAAGCCCCAACTGCAGGCTCCCCTCCCTGCTATTTGACTGCAGGAAGAATACAGCACAACTCTCATTAGCTATTCACCTCCTCCTCCCTCACCCCCACGCTCCCCTCCATAGAGATGGCATTGTTTTTCTAACTTTCCCATCCTGATAGATGCTGACAGGTAAATTGTTCTCAGCACCACTAGGCTGCCGGAGGCTGATAGTCAAATGATTTTTTCTAATAACATGGAGGGTTGGGTTTTTTTTTTTTTTGTTTTGTTTTGTTTTTTCTCCCCCCAACCTCCACCCCCAGCCCCAGGCCAATAATTTTTCAGTACCTCTTTTCTTTCCCTTAAAGACACAATGCACCATTTGCATTCTTTGCAAACCACAAGAAAAAGCAAAAGGAACTTTAAACAAAAGCTGGCATTTTTCAAAGCAATTATTAAGGGGGGGAGGCAGGGGGAGACAAGGGGAGGGGGTTCAGGAGAGGTTATTTTTAGAGATTAGGCCTGGAGTGATTGACAAATTGGCATGCAACAGTGTTTGTTTTAATCTGAAACAGGCAAAGAGAGGAATAAAACACACAGCCACCCACAGACAAGAGCACTTGAGAGTAGAGAAGCTGCAACCTCCTGTGCTAATACACTGCTAGGTTACTACGCACGCTTCGGTTTTAAAGGGTGTCTCAAGTGTGTGTTGCCATTTGCAGAGGTAGCATCCGTCGTTTCCATCCGTACCATGCAGCCTGCCCTCCCTTAGCAGAGAGGTCCTGGGGAGGGCAGCCCAGACCCCAAAGACAGATCCCGAAGCAACAGTGGGACACTGCACCGAACTAGCGGCTCCCTCTGAATTCAACCGCCCTCCGTGCCGGCTGCCCGCTGCTTCCAGGGAGCTCTGTCCGAGTCTCCCTGAACATCTGAAACATGAAAACTGTGAAAGCTCGGACAGTGTCTCTTGCACAAAAATGCAAGATGACGGCTGGGGCAAGACTGGGATGTGGTGACAAGACTGCCACAAAGAAATTGAACTCCGCTAATGGCTTGCAATGCATTAGGCATCGAGACAGGGAGTCTGAGGTACCCAACACCAGACCTATGCCATACAATATAAAAGTGATGGTTAAAATTGTTGGTAGAGACTTGACAGGCTCATCACGTGCATTTCCAAGCTAAGAAAGCCAAAGAAAAGCTAAGCCAATGTAACTAGAGAAGGCGAGGAAGCTACATATACATTTCAATTGAACTAGTAACCAAAGACGACAAAAGACTAAATATATAATTTCAAGCAAAACCTGTAAAAGGTGCATTGAGTACAGGGAAACTGTCCTGTACGTGACATCCTCACATGCCTCAAAACAGGCATCCAATGCCTAAGGTGTTACAAATGTCTCAATCATTCAATGTATGTCTGGAGTTTTGTAAATAGACCATCACTGGTACAGGCTACTGCAAATTTACCCCACTGATGAACAAATTCCCCAAGACAGGTCCAGTAACCAATGCCTCTAGGTATCCTGTTTGACCATGCAAGACCCAACGCTGCAAATAAAACACAAGTCTTCACACCTAGACAAACCCAAAAACAGAAGCCAGGCAATTTAACAGTTGTAATATGATGGTCACCCTTTTCCTTTCTGTTTTGTTCAGACTTTAATCAGCCAACTATCAAGGAAAAATGCTTTGAAGCTATATAATTCAATGGTATAAAGCAAGACAGAAGTGCTAGCAAGGTGTGTGCAGTCCAGGGAAGACCAAGAAGCTGTCCTGCCATTCAGCCAACAAGCGAAGGATCCCCGCTGTAAGGCCGTACAAGAACTGCTTCCTGCCCGCATTGGGTAAAGATCTCTTTGCAGCTCAGAAAATACAAGGACTAATAGCTCATTTCTTGAGAAAGAGTCTTTTTTCTGTCATTTAGTTTTATAGCTTGTTGGTAGTTATTAAAGCAAGCCTTTCTGCTATTCATCAACTGAACGTTGGGTCAATTCTTAGAGCACTAGGTTTAAAAACCTGTTTTTAAGTGCAATACATCCCAAACTGAGGGAACTGTAGGACTCACTCTGGGAGTGAATACAAATCAGAGCCATACCTGTTCGGGTCCTGGGATGTGGGTTCGAGCCCCACACCGCCAACTTGTCAGACCATGCTGATATACACCTGCATTCGTACCCCATAGCCCCAAACCCCATACCCCTGCATTCATACCCCATACGTCCACACCCCATAGCCCATACCCCTGCATTCATACTCCAGGCAGGTCACAGCCCAACTGAGCCTGATCTCTCCCCCGGCTTGGTGGAGCGAGGCATGGGCCAGGACGGCTGCTCCTCCTCAGAGGGACACGGTTCCAAAAATAAGTCACACCAGCCCCTGAGGCTGAACATTACATATGCTCCCACAGCTTGGCTGGGGGCATCAGGTCTGCTGATCTTGCTTTTTGGTTCTGAAGTGCTGGTGCAATGTGGCTCCAGTTGCACTTACAGACCTAGCACCATGCCATCCAGCCACTTTAAAACCCCCCAGCAACAAACCCCAAATGACTTTAGACTCATCTCAAGCCTGAGTTGCATCCCTGCCTCCCCCCTCCATTTTGACCTGGGTTTACAGTCATACTCCCCTATTTTTAGAAACTGTTTTCTGTCTCCTGTTGCTTTGCAAAAGGCCCAGCACAGACACTGGTGACAAAGGAGATGGTACGGTGGAGCCCTGTCGAACACAGATCGGTCTGCCCTCAGCACACGTGAGAGCCTCTGCTTTTTCCTTGTACCCCGTAACTCTCGTGCGGCTTGCCAGGCCACAACCTTGTTGAATGGATCTGAACTGGTACCAGAGGGAACCATCTCTACACAAAGGGCTGTCAAAAAATCCAGAGAGAAATCTGTATTCCCCAGTCTCTTTCAGTTACAGGTGTTGTCTGTGGCATAGTAAGCAATAGCTTTGCAGAGAAAAGGGCTGGGTTTTGTTTTGTTTTTATAAAGTTGACACAGTCCTTCAAACCTCGTGAGAGCAATTCTATTATCATTAGGCTTGGCAAAGATCCTTTGGGAAAGGTGGGGAGGGGGAGAGAAAACTAAAATTTGGGCCAGTGCACCTGAAAAAGATCTTCTCTTAAACAGGAAAAGACTTGCCTTATACTCACGGCCCGTGTTGCTGCTGAGAGAGATGTCCTTATTCATGACGCAGAAACCTGACATCATGGTTAGACCAGGTGCTTTGGGTAAATGTGATATCATTTCCCCAAAGCACCTTTCTGCCTATGTCCTTAGACCAACACAGGCATAACCAGCACTCCCAAACCACATCATGGTTAGCAACGATTGCTTGTGCCTGCTCCTTTCCCTCCGACGCAGACCCAGGTTCTGCACCGTCCTGCTCTGCCCCGCGCACCTCTCCCTGCTGCAGGTAACCGAAGTGAACCCAACAGCGGCGCATCGGGCTGTCGCTGGGAGAGCAACGCGTTGTCTGATGAGGAGTGAAGTGTCAGGGTGCGCTCTTGGCTGCCTCCAGCCTCTGCTGCCTGCAGCATTTAATCTGAGATCTGGGGAAGCCAAGCTCCGCACGTGTCCCTGCTGTTTATCTTCGTGCGGCGCTTTGCAGCGCTGATGGAATCAGGGCCTCTCCCGCGAGCGCCCGTTCAATGCCAGCTGGATCCTGTTTCTGAATAACCCCACCGAGGATGCTAACAGGCTCTGGGCCCTTTCCCCCTCTGCATAAGGAGGAAGGGAAGAGAGAAAGGTGTGGGAGAGAACACACTTTTGCACTTCAGAGGTCCATCATCCTAGCAACAGACTATTCATCCTCACCAGGCCCTGGGTGCCTGAAAGCCAGAGTTGTCTGATGGAGATCTGAGTCTGTCAAGTTGCTATGCCCAAACGCAGGGAGGGAGAAAGCCCACAGCCATGAAACCGAAGCCAAAATAATGTGCGTCTGCATTTCAAAGGCCCGCGCGTGCCCCACGTTTGGAAACATGCTGTCACGCCAGATCGATGATCCTGAAGCTTTTTCACTGTGGAGGCGGCTGTTGAAGCGTGTAGTACGTTTCCTGCACTGTGCAATTTTTAAACTACGCCGAACAGCAGGGATGCGGCAAGAATTGGATCGCCTTGAAGGTGCCTGAGTCACGCTGCTCGTACCCACGGATCGGGAGGCTGTCACCAAGAGCGGGTTGGAAGCACTCTCCCTCCCACAGCCCAGCTTTAGCCCAGTGCACGTGGTGCTGCTATCCGCCTTCCAGCACTGCCAGATTGGTCCCTTTGGAAGCCTGAGTTGGACCTTGGGGGCTGACTCTGCAAAGCAGCATGCAAAATTTTAGCAACGTGACACCCTGCGAGTATAGAGGGGTGAATGCCTTGCATACTTTTTATTGTATGTATGCAGATATAACGAGGCCCTGATCCCCAACTGGCTTAGCCCAGTATGGGGAACTGGCTATACCTGTTGCCCAAGTACCTGGAGATGGGTTTGAATATTCCTTCCAAGTGCAGACAGCTTCCAGAGCTGTAATAGCAGCAACGTACGTGTACAGAATAGAGCCCCGAGGATCTTGTAATGCAACACAAAACATGCCCATACCGCAATCAGTGGACTGATCTCCGAGATGCAACCATTTCTGGGACTTGTCACGACAGACGTTTAAGGGGGATGGTGGCACAGATCAGCTGACACCCATTAACACGTTTCAGAAGACCAGTGGAGGCAAGGCACTCTGGGCTGGGCGTTTAAAGATGCTTGCATGGACAACTGCTCAGTAAAAGCCTGGCAGGAGCACAACTAGCATCATCCCTTAAACCTGGGTCTAGACAAGGCCTCTGCAAGAAAAGCAATTTAATATTACATGGCAACCCTATGCAAGCATGCAGGGCATGAGGAATAGTAGGAGGAATCTCAGGGAAGGTATCATCAACCTTTGGGTAGAATTTGGGTAGGGCTGGAGCCCATGCACAGTGCTGTGGGGTCTTCAATGGCCACAGGAGGCCAGGCCTTCTGCTTTAACCCCCCCCCAAAGCAGCTGCACATCTCACACCAGCCTACAGGGGAAAATATCCATGGCTCAGAAGGAAAGCATGCCTCCTAGGCAGTCA
>NW_005842494.1:733884-744310 GCF_000455745.1 Alligator sinensis | reverse complement strand
GGAGGCAGCTCCCCATCCACGGCCCCACCGATGCTAGCTGTGCTCAACTGACTACACCCAGGTTGCATCTACATGTGTATTAACGTACTTTAGTTAACGCACATTAAATCTAGGACCTCCATTGTGAGGTACTAAAAAAAAAGTGCATTAGCCTATATTAATGCACATCAACTAAAGAACATGGTTTTGTTTTTTTTAGCGATGCTTTAATGCGCATTAAAATCGGCTAATGCGCATTACAGTGCACATGTAGATGCGCCCCCAAAGCAAGACGGTACAGCTGGAGATGGCAGTGATGCCCAGGCTGTCCACAAGGAGGACTCTCACACAAAAACCCGGACAGCCAGGAATTTCATGAGCTTTAGACTGAACTGTGCCAATAAAAACACGAACAGATGAACAGGCCTGGACCAGCTGCACGAGGAACAGGGGGCAAGGGTGGGAGAATTAAATTAATTCCGTCATTATCAACCCGACCCCTGGAATTACTGAAGGAATGGGTTCGAGGGCTCATGGCAGTATGCTAAAGCCAAGGAGATCAGCTGATGCAGCATCTGCCAGCCCAGGCCGGTTCTGCTGTCATCTCCACTGTTCCAGATGGAGCTGGAGTCAAACCGGATTGCTCCTGGCTGCACGTTGCTACTGATGAGCTCTGCCACGCGCCGTAACCGCTCAGAGAGCAGAGCTGGCCCAAGCAGCAGTGCAGGGGGCAGGTTGGGGATGGTGCTGCTGGTGACCCACATGCTCCAGCTGGACTCCCACTATCCCATAGATACTGATTAGCCCAAATCTATTCAACCACAGACCATGCTGCAAAGCTCATGCCCCTCCAGTACACCTGGAAGCCCCCCCACAGCTCTGCAAAAGCTCCTCATTGCTGACCCACTGCCCCCCACCTCAGTGCCCCAGGCTCTGCTGATGCCCCTCGACCCCAGCCCCCCGCTGCTGTTTTTGCCCTGGGTTCGACATCCTGCTCTACCCAACTTGCTCAGGGTGTCTCTACCTGCTAACCACATCTACATGATGGAGAGCAGCAAACTTATTGGATTTGCTACAGAGAGTTTAGTCAAGTCCCTTTGAGGTAAAAGGCCAGAGCACAAATCCACTGCCTTCCTACTTCAGGGCACAGAGAGCTGAAAAGGGGAGGTCGCGGGCAGGCAAACGCAGAGGCGTGCCTGAGACAACATCTTTGATCTGGGCAGGGAACATCCCGTGCTTTGAGGCCAGACCACACGGCAGAGCAAAAGCAACCACACAGCGTGGAGAGATTTCTACGGCTGCAACCCAATCCCCACCGCTGAGCCGCCCGCCAAGCACGCTCCGGGCCCCTCTGGTTCCCAGCCGCTGCTGCACACAGATATTTATGTTCGCTTAAGAAAGAGAGAGAGCGAGAGAGAGAAAAAAAATCCATCTCACCAGATTAGATCTTGAATGAATTCAAGCCGGTGTGAAAAGGACCGGGGAGGGAAGGGAATGGAGCACAAGCCTCTCACCCTCCTACCCGCCTCGAGACCGAGACCGGCGCGGAGCTCGCCAGGCAGGGGGACAGCTACCCCTACTCAGACCCGTGGTACTGAATGGCATCCCCCCCAAAGACCATGGGGGCATCTCAGGGACACGAAGCGGAGATTAAAGGGAGGTGGCAGTGCTAAGCCAAGCAAGGAGCCTGCTGCTGGTGAAGATGGAGGAGGGGACGTTGGGAATCATCTGGACACGTGTCAAGGAGATGTGGGGAGCAGCAAGGGAGCAGCAAGGGAAGGGCAGGGTGCCAGGGATCTACGGGACGGCACGGGGAAATGGTCTCCTGATAGAAGGAGAAGCCACAGCTAAGTGTCACAGGGCAGGCTGCTGGGCCTGGCGTGGCTGTTAAGGAGCAGGCCCAAGGCTCCCTGCCCTGACACTGCCCTCCCAGGGGCTTGAGGGGTAGAGCAGCAGGCTGGGGATCAGCGTGGGCTGGCAGGGCTTTTCCTAGCATCGCGTGCAGATGGGGTCTGTATAGGATCTAGCCACTGCCCTGACCACCCTTTTGCCCAAGGGACCTCACCCAGAGGCCTTGCCATTTTGCCCCAGACTTTCCATGCCCCGTTTTCATGCTTTCAAAAAGTTCTGGGCTTGGTTTGCAACCCATGAGCTCCCCCCTCTCCCCTATGTTAAACACGCCCAGCCAAACATGCTGCCGAGACCTTATCCTACCCAGATGCCTGCATAGGATGCTTTTTAAAGGAAAAAAGGTAGCAGCTCCATTGCCAGCTTCCTTTATATGCAGCATACGTCAGCCCTGCCCTGGAGGGACCTAGGGCAGGTGACGGCTGAGCTTCCCAAGCACTGATCTGGGCTCCATCACAAGACATGCGTTCTTGGCACTGGTGCACAAAGCCACCTCCCAGAGCTGCAGACTTGGTCACTTAGCACTGGAGACGGCAGAGGGGCAGGAGGAGGTGCTGGGAAGAAGGGGGCAGGGGGTTGGTACTGATTTCAGAGATTACATGCACGATCCTCTTTAACCTTTTGGACCCTGTAACAACAGGCAGGACTTCCTAGCTCTGCCACTGACTCTCTCCCCACCGTTCCCTGCCTCAGTTTCCCCACTGCTGCAGCAGGCCTGATGAGGCTTTACGCACTTTGGGAAAATGGTCAGAGAAGTACAAGCGAAGCCCACTCTGCAAAGTCCAATTGATTTCGACTGGTCCAGCCAGCCCGCGCCTTGCAGAGCCCTCACAGGTGGAGAGGGAGCGGGTTCCTGGGATGCGGACGCTTGCCTGCTATGGTACTTGGACCGAGAGCTAGTACATCTTTTTCACAGGCCTTTGCACAGGCCTCAGATAGTAATGAGTTTTGGCAACTACTGACCTGGGCCACATGCAAGACCAGGGCCCAAGATGGAGAGATTTCTCCCTCCCATCACCAACCCCTGGGAGCTACCCTCTGTTCCCTGCCTCTGAAAAGAAGATCTTATAAAGGAAAGCCAAAGAGACCCTTAGCTCCAGCAGCATGGTAACCCTATCAGCATGCGCTGGAGATAAAGGCTCCTTTCTCCCTGGGAAGAATCAAAGCTTCATTGAGAAGTGAATTATGAATGAAACCTTAAGCTTTTAAACTTTTAACCTGCACGTTTCTAAGAAAGTCTCCATTAAGGAGGAGACAGGGCAGGAAAGAACAATGGGTTCAAGTGGAAGATGCTGAATTTTCCCGGCTTTTAAAATACACCTTGAGTTTCAACGGAGTATTTCATGTACAGAGACCGCCATTCTCAAGACACATGGGAAACACCGATTCAAACCGAGACTTAGGCTGTTCTCATGCAATAAGGTAGATGAGACCAGCTAAGGAAGAATCAGGTCTACTCAACACCTCTGAACAAATTCATCCAGGACCAGAGGTACCGATTCATAGATTTTACGGTCGGAAGGAACCTATTATATCACTGAGGGGGCATCATTTCCTGCCCCCTGCTATGTGTTCATATGTACCTCCAGGGAAGGGGACAGCACCCCCCACCTTAGAAGCATATTCCATATTTTGGCAACCCTCACTGTCAAGAATTTGTTCCTGATGTCCAGTCTAAATTTGCTCTCTTCTAGTTTGCAGCCATTGTTTCTAGTTACCCCAATGGGCGCCCAGGTAAACAGAGCATCCCCTATTTCTTGCTGTCCCCCCACAATGAGTTTGTAGATGGCCACAAGATCGTGATAAAGAGGTCCACATTCCCAGCAGACCTCACAGGAGCATTGGGACGTGACAGTCGGGAGTCAAGAGGTCAAGCCACCCACTACCAAGGTGGTCCAAGCTGGGCAGTACAATGAAAATTACTCTATACATGGCATTGTGAAGAGAGTCCAAGAATGACTGGCTGGGGATAGGCATGGCAGCAACAACGCTCCAACCCTAGCTTGGGGTAAGAGTAAGGAAACGTGGCATATTTTACCTCTGGTGTATTGAATTGGCCGGTAGCGACCGAAATTCATGGCTCAGAAGAAGGTTCCTCTGCTGAAAGGACTCCGGGCATGACTACAGTGCCGCCATCACCAGCCTGACTGACACACATTTGGGATCTCAAAAAAGTCCTCCTTGCTTTTTGTCTCCTCGTTTAGGGATCAGGAGAGTTGTCAGCACAGCGATGGGAGAAGCTCTCTGGAAACCCCGACCCACCAAGGGCAGGGGGAGCGCAGGTGACTTAACACGCGTGACACACTGAGTTTGTGACACCTGTGCAGTGAGAAACACTCGTTATAGGGCACAACGTCCATCCAGAAACAGCACCGCAGGGTGATAGATTAGAGTTGGCAAGCTATAAACGCGGTCTCACTCTGTTGAGACTCAGCTGCCCCGATTTTATTGCAGTGTCTTTCCTTGTATATTTTGGTGTGTGATGAGGGAAGCTAGGCATTTTAAAGAGCAACTAAACCAAGGCAGATCGTCTCCCAGGGGTTTATGGGCACCTGGGATTAAGGTCCATCATCTTGGAAGAGAATCTACTGGTGCATAAAATGCTTCAAACCCCCGGGGGCCATCTGCACAATCTGGTGAAAGCAGCCAGCTTGGTGTCTTGGGGATGCCTCCCCAGGGGAAAGGCCTGAAGGAATAATCCTGGTGAAGGCTGTGCCATGCCCAGACTAGCCACAATATTTCCACATCTGCCACTCACGCTAGATTTGGAGGATGAAGCATGCCGCATGGAACAGCTTGTGGTAGGGCAAAAAACAACGCGGTTCCCATGACAGACACTCATGCCATGGGCAAAGTTACTCCTTCTAAACTTGAACATTGCCTGGGTCCCTATTATGGGATTCAGCCAGGGTAAAACACAGTCTACTTGAACTTGACCCTCTTACACCTCGGGACTGGCTGGCCTGATTGCACCAAGACCTGGAACGGGGTCTGCCTGCTCGAGGGCTGAGGGTAGGGCTCCTTCTTTGCTAAGTGCTTGCGACTCGCTGGGCACATCAGGTGCTCACCTTGTCCAAGAGCCAGGCCCCTGCCTGGCATATGGTGGGGGTCACGCCAATCTTGAGGTGCCCCAATTAATGGCAGCTCTTTCAAGCATCGATCCAAACTGGCTGGGTTGGCAATGCATCCTCAGGTGACAGGAGGATCAGCACCAAGGGGCACCGACCATGCTAAGAGGTAGAGGCCTGGGGCAGAGCTGGGGAAGGCCCCAGCCCTTGTATTAGATCCTGCTCCATCCAGGACTAAGAACATCCCTCATCTTCACCCACAAACTAGACTTGAGAGGTGAAAGGTAAGAGCAAAACTAGACAATCCCCAGACGGCTTTTTGCCTAAGGCAGCTCCTGCTAATTTTAGCATCCCCTCTTGCTCCCAGCACTGCTTGGGTCAGCAGCTGGTCGGTTGGAGGTGGTTCAGTGCGGCGCGGGCTGCTTACGACCAGGCAACACATCCACGGAGCCCATCCCCGAGGACCCCGGTGTCTGAGGCTCTGCGGTTGGACCTGGCACCCCCGGCGGGGGACCTGCCAGGGAGAGCATCATCCAGTGGCTAGCCAGCTGTGCCCTGCCTCAGGCTCCTCCAGGACTAGGCACGCATGCACTTGGTGTGCCCAGGCGAGGCACACATCATACCCCGAGACCAAGACATACCTTGCCGCAGAGGCTGAGGTTACACCACCCTTTAGCACAACCTCTTTTCCTCTGCCCCAGCTCCGCAGAGACGGCCGGGGAGCTGCTCTGATCTGCTTCGTGTCACGCGCGCAAGGCAGGAAGCAGGGCTGCATGACAGCTCCCACATTTATTCATTCGGCAGAGAGAAAAGACAGCAGAAGCTGCTATCCAGCAGAATGTATTTAAATATCTAATAAGAGAATGAATCTGGGCACGGGAGATGTTTGCTGCTTTCTTATTCATACAGTGCCTGTGTGCCGGGGGGGGGGGGGGCAAGGGGAGCTGGTGAGGCGGCGCTCCTCAAAGAGAGCTGCTTCATATGGAGGGGCAACTAGCACGGCAGGATCCTGCGGAGGAGCCTCAACCTGGCAGGGAGCAGACAGGGGTGCTCCTCCATCCCTGTGTGCTTGGGTAGACTTGCTGAAGCTCATTTGCAACCCAGCACCTTCCAGGCAGAGCCCCTACCAGAGCCCCAGTACAGCAAGCAATCGTCGGAGAGACCCGAAGGCAGGCTTGGCCCATCACCAGTGCTGGTTTGGGGCTACGAAGGCTCTCTAGCTTCTTCTGGCAATGTGTTGGGCAGCTGGGATCAGCTACGGCATGCGGCAGTGACTGAGTTAGTCCCAAAGGCAATGCAAAAATGGCATTTTCAGTGCCAGGTCCAGCTCTGTTTTGTCAATCTGAGCCTGTTAACCCCATAAACAGCACCTGCTCAGCTGCTCTCCCCAGGGTCGCAGGAAGGGGTTAGGCCAGCAATGGTGTGATTGGGCTTCATCAGGCAAGGGATAGCAATGAGGCTGCCAGGAAAAGGGCAGCTTCTCTCTTTCAGGGCTGATGCACTTGCAGTAGGAGACAGCCCGGGTCTTGCATGTGCTCGTAGGATGTTGAAAAGCGGTGGCGGTTTTACCATATTCATTTCAGGAACATCAGCTGCAGAAGAGATGCCATAGAGCTTGGAGCTCTTCCAGGAAAGGAAGCATCTGTGCTTCGTGCCTGACCGTACCTCACACCAATATCTGGCCCATCCTAGCCGGAAAGGCCCCGGGTGGGCACTGGTGCTAGCCCAGCCCGGTGCCGTGCACTGGGGGAAGAACTTGTGCAACCCTTCTCCCTCCCTTCAGCTCCCATGCAGGTTGCTAGAGACCAGCTCAAGACACCGGACCAGGTGGTCCATCGTCCGATTCTGTTGTTCGAACAGCCCCACGTAGACGGTGAAAGACAAGGGACTGAGCAGGATCAAGCCTGGCTGGAGAGGGCCAGAGGGAGCCCTGCAGCTGTTTCACAGGCGGTGGCTTTCAGCTGTAATTAGAGGGGTAGCTGCAATATTTCCTAGTCACTCAGGGACACACAAGCTGCTTATTTTCTGAGTCTGAAATATCCAAGCGTCTGCCTCTGACATAACATGAGCTCCGGGGGTTTTGCTGTAGGGAACAGGGAGGAGAAATTAAAAGCCGACAAAGTTTTACACAGGACACAGAGGGAGCAGCTATCACTGTCCTGGCTCTTCCCGGCCCCATCTCGCATTCAACCTTTAAAACCTGCTTGGAGAGAGTCAGTGCTCAGCCCCGTGGCCTCAGGGCGCAGCTCCTGAACATGTGCTGGAGCCACGACTCCTGTCCCACGTGCTCTCTGCTGGGTCCCTGAGACCACGTGTGTTAAAGTCATTAAGGCTGTGGCAGAGAATTAAGATTCAAAGAGCCAAGGGCCCCATCCACGAGCTGTCAGCAGGGAAACTCCTACAGGACAGGGGGCACGTGATAGATTTGTGGCTGCTCTCTGACCCGCAGCCAGGTCACACCAACTAGATAACACACAGGGCTCGTCGGCATCTGCTGCTCAGTCTCACTCCCCCTTGCCTTTGAAACTACCCGTGTTCGTGCACACAGCATCCCACCTCTCTCCTTCCCTCGCGGGCCTGGGGATGCCTGTCCTCAGATCCTAAATGAGGGTCCAGGGCAGGGGTCGAGATGCCAGTCCGTACGTGCGGGCTGGTTCCTTATGCTCCTCTCCCATTCAGGGGTTTCTGAATCATCCCCCTCTTCCAAGGATAGGGAAATGCTTCTCTTCAGAGCTTATCCCGGAGACATCTGTGTGCTAAAGGAGGGTACAGCTGTTGGGGGGGGGGGATTTGCCACCACCCTGACAAAGGCCTGGCTTTGAGCATGCACATAAAGGGGAGGGGAAGGCGGGTGGCATATCTGCAGATGATATTTCGAAGCGTGCGTGTCCAGGGCAATGGATTTGTTTGGTTTCTATTCCTTGCTTTGCAGAGAGCAGAAAAGCATATCAGGTCTCTGCGGAAAGGGGGACAAGTTCAGGCAGGAGGAAGCAGGTACGCCCTGCCATTCAGGCTGTGCCCTTAGCTGGGCTTGTTATTTTTGTTTTACAGCAGGACAGCCCACGCACCACAGTTACCCAGCAGCAGAAACGCACCTTTTTGGGCTGCGAGGACTAAGCCTAGCAGACGTAAATGAACCTCCGTCCTCCAGTGAAACCGGGGAGTGCCGCACTCCTTGCTACACAGACAAGGAAACCGGGGGCATGTCTACATCCCTTCCTGGTGCTCCTGGAGAGGGTCGCTCTGCCTACCTGATCCCGCTGCAAAGTGCCCATCATGGCTTGTGAGCTCTCTGTCCCCTGTGTACTGGATCGCGGTGGGCATGCTCTGGGTACAGGCTCCCTGCAGTGCCAGGGATGTGCTGTAGACATAACGTTAATCCCAGATGACCTGTGGTGTCAGGCCTGTCCCCATTTGGGGCCTGACCTGAGCACCTTGCCCCACTTGTGGTCCCCACCAGAGAGCACCTGAACTGCAGGCCCTGAGGCCCAGGAGTTTTAGCTGCACCCAGCCTGAACGGGAAAGGCTTTCCTGCAGTGCCAGCATTTTCCCACCAAATGCTGGGAATGCACCAAATGCACTGCTGTTTCTCACCAAAAAAAGGGGGAAGGAACGAGAATATGGACGAGCCGGGAACGGGGGCACCCCCCTGGGAACCCCACAATCAGGGTCCTGCTTGGGAACCTGGCCCTGTCTCTCCCTCGCACCTGTTTCGAAGGAGCAAGGATGTTTCTAGGCACAGTGCAAGGAACCGACACAGCAAAGCAAAGTGAGCAGAGCCAAACTGCCCAACAACGGCACATTCAGGCCGGGAGAGCCCTTCCCAAGCAGATCTGGTTTCTCTGCTGGGTTAAAGCAGGCATGCAGGTGCCCGGGCTCCCCCGGGAGCAAGCCACGTGAAACCCAGCTGGCCAGGAGAAGTATGCGAAGCCGAAGCTAGTGAGCACCCCCTGTCCTGATACCGCACCGGGACTTCTAGCAGACCTGGGAGCTGGCAGACTATTTGCCCCACGGTGGCAGAAGCCCCCAGCCCTTCGGCTCGGACGCATGTGGCAAGGCTGCAAGGGCCGAGGAAGCATTGGGTGGTGCGGATTCGAAACGAGCTCAGCCGCTCGCTTGTATTTTACATTCTGGCGAATGAAGTGCACCGGCGAGGATCAGCAATCGATGCTGCCTGATGGAGCGTTCCCAGCGCCGCCCACTCGCTCCAGAGCACGCGCGCGTTCGTGCTTAGCACGCCCCATGGCACTGCTGCACTCAGCATCCCCCACCCCCAGATAAAAATCACCTCATCTCAAGCCCTTCCTCACCCCTCTGCCTGCCTGCCGAGACAGGAAAGGTCAGCTCTGAAACCCAGCGATCTGCAGGAAGAAAAGCGCTGGGGTCAGAGGTGAGAGGAGCAGGGACGGGAGGAATTTCACCTCCCCTCAAAGCATCTGCTTCCCACGGGCCAGCTGCAGTGCGAGCAATGCGGCTGCTGCCAGGGGGTGGGCAATGCAGCCCTGGTTGAGGTGGGAGAGTCTCCCCTTACCTTCAAGGCAGGACATGAGGTCTCTGAGCAAGCCCAGAGTTGGGGTCAGGCAGTCACAGATCCACAAAGAGGGTCTGTGCTGTCACAGCAGTCAGCTACCAGCAAGCCAAACTTCTGGGTCAACAAAAGCTGCTTCCCATTACACATCCCCGGTTGGTCCCCAAACATCTCTCCTTACTAGACAAGCTACAAGAAACCTCCCAACGCATCTTGCCTGCTGAAACTGCTTTCTTGTCCTTGTGGTCTACGCAGAGCTAAGGAGGTTTCCACCAGTCCCACGGCCACTGATATCAAACAGAGTGATAACCAAAATGGTACCTACTCCCCATCGATAGTGAGCGCAGCTTCTAACTTACATGTGCAAGGAGCCTCCTAAACGTGCCAGGTAGCCAGCGTACTCAAAGCCCAAGCCACCATCCACAGGCAGGCTGCCAGGCAAACCGTGTCCTTGAGTAACGTGGATGAATCCCCCATGCCTTCAGATTGCCTGGGGCCAGACAGGGAAACTCCCTTTGCTCCTATTGGAGTCCCCAGGTCAACTCAATGGCTTCGGGAGCCTGGCCCGTGCAAGCAGCGGGGACTTGGAGGCAGGGGATCCCAGAAGGGATTAAGGAGAAGACGGGAATGACCACGTGGGAAAGGCCGTGCGGAGGGAACTGCAGCAGGCCTGCAAACAGGACGCAAGCCGGGGCCAGTCAGCCAGCTCTGCTCTCAAGACCCTGGTTTTGCCAGCTCCTGCTGCCAGATTTATCAACACCCCCTGTCCACGTGAACCACAACAGCCAAGTGCTTTGCATGAAGCGCACAGGCCTTCCTTTTGCCACCTGTGCCGGCCACCGCCAAAGCCATGTGTGACCGTGACCCAGACTCATGCGTGACCCTAACAGAAACTCAATGTGCTTGCTATTTGTCCATCTCTGCCGCATAAAACCCCAGCTCT
>NW_005842494.1:719232-733853 GCF_000455745.1 Alligator sinensis | reverse complement strand
GCCCCCCCCCACCCCTCCCCCCAACCTCACCTGCCAATAAAAAGGAGCAGCAGTGACTAAAACCAACCAAGAGAAAAGCAACAGCTGTCTCTGCTCTCTAACCCCCAAGTGAGAAAGTCCGAGGGAAACAGGAGCGCAGAAACTTCAGCGTCACACTTTGCACAACTGATCTCAGTGAAACAGCAGCAGTTTCCGTCGTCTTTCAAGAGTCACCCAATGCCAAGGCCGTCATAAGGCTGCGAGGAAAATCTCTGATGAAAGAGGGACCACTGGGCCCCACCAGACAATCAGCGCTCTCCTTTAGGTTGCTGGTTTGCTTGTTTTCGGCTATCCCCCCAGGATTTAACGGAGAGGTATATTCTGACATCAAGCCCCTTTGAGGATAATGCAGAGAGACCTATAAAGGTGATTAATTCTCCATTAAACTCCATAAGGTTGTAGACGGTTTTATAGAGGACCCTGTCGGCTTCTGAGAACGTACTCCCAGCCGGCACAACTCCAGCCTCTCCCCTTGCCTTGGCTGGTCCCTGAGGGGGGAGCACCTCTTTCGAGACCCCTGGACCAAGGTTTGGGGGTGGCAGTGGCACAGGTTGTAGAGTTGTTCACCCTTCAGCACCCCTTCTTCAAAGGCCACGGGCTGGATGTGTGCCTGGCCCTACCGCATAAAAGCAGGCTGAACACACAAACCTTCACCCCGTAGGAGGGTTATTAAACCAGAGGGAAAAAAAAAAATGGAGCCAAAAGCAAAAGGCACGTTTAGCACATCTAGATTTTGCACATCTCCAAGGGTAAACCTGATAAGCCTGTCAGCTTATTTACAGGGCAACAAAAAGCTCTTACAGGTCTGGAAAAAAAAAGACAATCCTGGTCTAATGCTGACATATTAGAGTCTGCTCCCCCTCCCCTCCCGCCCAGAGGGAGAGGAGTGACGCCTTCCTGCATTCAACAGCCACAATAAGCCTCACCCCGGGGGTCATTTTTCATGTCCAGGCAAGCAAGCCTCTCCGTAACCCAGCAGAGCTGCTCCTGGCCAGCTCTCCCGGGCGCTGCTCTCTGGTTAACGGCTCAGAGAAGAGAGTCTGAACTCGCTCCCCTTTGAAAGCAAGGCCAAGAATCACTGGGAATACAGGCAGGATCCCGTGACACCTGTCCCAGCATATGCATCACCCATTATGATGCAGCCATACGCATCACCTGTCCCAGCATATGCATCACCCCACACCTCATCGCTTGCCTTTGGTGGGGGAATTTGGCACCTCAATACATTAGGTGACCTTAGGACCACTGTGGATAGGCACGTGAGAAATGCATTAGGTTGAATTGAGATGGGTGCTGGGCCTGTTCTGCACACAAGCAAAGGTCTGCGCACCCTTGAAGCTGTAACAAGAGCAGAGACACACCGGAGTAAGTGAAGGAGCTGCTTGCCTCTGGACAGCCGGGGATAACTGTTCTCAGCTGTTACCCTGAGAAAGGAAGCCCAAAGGACTGGATCCAGGTGGTCCCCAACCTTGAGTTGCCATCTTGTGGGATGACAGAGATAGGGGTGCCGAGGGTGTGGGCCGGCAGCCAACTATGGGGTCTGTTAAGCGCAGTAGAGGTCAGGTGCATTGCAGAGGTGATGAGCCTTTCCCCCCAGAAACAGGGCAAGGGAAATCCCCTCTTGCTCCACCTGCACTCTCCAGCCTACAGCAGAAAACAGGTGCTAGGAGCCCAAAGGGGCAGCTCCCACAAACAGCTGGAAATCAAACTCCTGCTGCACAATACACTGAGTCTTTCTGCACTGACACTGGAGATCGTGGCCAGAGAGGGTCTCAGGGTAGAGCTGGTTGAGAGGGCGCTGGCTATATCCCCAGGATCCATCTGGATCGTTGCAGCTATGCTGCTGCTGCTCAGACTAAGAGCACATACCTTGTGCCTTCTGGCTCCCTGAAACAGCCTCCAAAATAAAAGTGAAGCAGCTGGCAGGAGAATAGCGATGCCCGTGCCCAAATGGCATCAGCTTAGCAGCGAGGCTTCAAGGGAAGGAAAAAGAAAAGGAAAAGAAAAGCTGTCCTTGTTGCGGCAGGCAGAGTGCAGCGTGTAAGTGGGGATAATTGCACACCTACAGGCTCTAAGAACGTAACAGCTCATTGTAAAAGCACGGCACGCTTCTCCTCACGCGGGAAGACAGGTTGATGAGCGCACACTGCCAGTGCCTGGAACCTGAAGCACAACTCTTTTGGCTGTACAGGTGTCCTCCCCGCCGGCGTTGGGACAGTGCTGGATGCTTCCCCAAAAGGTGGAGTCCAACACAGACGATCCATCCAGACAATGCAAAAACAACAAGGGTGAACCTAGCTACGAGTAAAAATATTCCTCAGGGACGGCCGCTGAGCACACTTCCGGGCTTGGTCTGTACCAACAGCTCAGAGAAATACTCTCAGGCCTCGCTCCACTCTTCTTTGGGAAGTGCACGTTGCAAGCACCCGCGCAGAAGATGCTTGTCGCATCCTGCTTGCTCATCACTTGGCCTAACGATGCACGCTTCACTGTCAACACTTCATTCCAGCCCCTTCAGCACTTTTATTGCTCGTCTGAATTCCCTCCAGCTGTGGAGGATTTCTCCGATACCGAGGTGCCGAGCGCCATATCCTAAATCTAGGCCATTGTGGAGCTAGGGAGAGAGGCACTGTCATCTCCCCATCTCATGCTGGATTGCCTCTGGTGTGCACCCCAAATGGCATTAGGCTCTTGTCACCTGCATTATCACCCTTTTCCACTCTCAGCCCTGTTTTTGTTGTTGTTATCTCCGCTTTCCAAGTTTGCACCTTCCCTTGCTATAGAGCTACAGCCAAAGTTAATCTCCTCCAGAAACTCTGAAGATCTTCCTCCCTGCTTGGAATTTAAATGGGCTCTTTCTCCTCCTGAAAGAAGAAGAGCAGCTCCCGTTCCCATTAACAGGGTGTAAACAAATGCATCAAACATCCAAACCAATATGCATCATTTCTGTGACAGGAGCAGGGCGAGCAGGGGATACGCAGAACTGCGTCCGCCTCCGCCTGAACAAGGTTAATTCAAGAGCAATTTCCAGGGGAGCTGTCAGTCTGACCATGACACCGAGTGGGCACCAAACCAATCATTTCCAGGACAGAACTGCCAGGGGTGCTGGAGATCTCGGGGGCTGAGTAACTGCAACGACATGCGGGGAATCTGCTGCATGAGCAGAAATTCCTGTTTTCATGCAACTCTCCCAAATAATAAAAGCACCAGGGAAGAGAGAGGAAGAAGGAAATGTACAGAAAATAGTCCATTTGTGCTGGAGAGGCAGAAATGAGTCTAAACTGAGGGGGTTTACCAACCTTTTCCAGAAGGCGTCAGCTGTTTTTTAATGCTCCCAGAGGAATAACACCCAAATCGCACTCCACCTCGGCTTCTCCGTGCCTCTCATCACAGGTTTCTCAATAATTGCAGTCTCCATGTTGCACACTTCTTTCCCCCTCCAAATTAAGCTGGTTAGTGACTCAATGTTTCCTCTTGCAAACCATTTCAAAGCTCTTCCATGGGCTTTTTAGCGGGTCGCCTAGTTTTTCTGAAGATGCCCTCTCCAAATATTGCCCTGAACAAGAAAGATCTCATTCCTTGCTCATTTACAACCAGTTAATGCCAGAAAAACCTCATCAACTTCAATGGACTTCATCTCGATTTGCATCTTATTTTGCCTAAATTCATATCATTCTCTTGCACACAAAGAGCTTCTACACAGCTGAGGCCTTGTGCGAGCAGCAAACAGCTGCGGTGCCGGCCCACAACCGCCTGACCACCAGTTTGTGCACAAGCCCTTGCTCTGCAAAGCCTGCCGAGGTAAAATGAATGTAGAAGGTGCTTTACAAAAAAAATGGACTTCCAGGTCCTCAAATGCCTGCCATTCGCAGCCACTGGAGGCACCCCTTCGTGCAGAGGTAAAGGAGAGGATTGAGCAATGAGGTGCGAAAACGTCTGAGAGCAAAAACACCACAAAACTCTGCACCGGTGGCTTTCGCGTTCTTGTGATAGCCACTTTGCTCCAAGAAGCTAACGGGCCTTGTGCTACATCCAAAGGCTTGAGACACCTGGGTGCAGGATAATTAAAGAATTGCCTGATTTAAAAAAAAAACAAACATCAAAAACAACAGAGAGGCTTGGTTCCTCTGAAGGCCCATTAGGTGGGGGAGAGATGCTGCAGTGCCGTGCCGTTGTGGAAGTCAAGTGGCATCCTACCCTCCCACTCCGAATCTCACAGCAGCGATGGCCATCTCTGCATTGGTGCAAGCTGCAGTTTACTCCCTTTTCTCTGCCAGCAGGAGCCAAAGGCATTCTTGGCTCCTCTCCCTCCATGGGACTGGACTGGGTCAAGTCAGAGACAGAGCAAATATAAGTTCTGCATACATATACAGATGCAATTGTTAAGATCCACCCTGGATGCGATTCCAGAGAGTTGTAATAATAAATAACTATTAATTCAACCCAGGGGTGCCCAGGGGGATGTTGCTGAATTCACAACTTACTGTCTAGACTTATCTAGTCTCTGAGACAGAATCACAAGCAACAGCCTCATTCAGGGGTGTTGGTTGTAGCCGTGTGGGTCTAAGGGCATAGAGACAAGGTTCTTTGAGTAAATGAGATATCTTTTATTAGACCAACTCAATAGCTGGAAAAAAAGGTTCTCTGCAAGCTGTTGGACACAAACACCCTTCTTCAGGCACAGGGAGAGTCTGCCGGTGTTTGTGTGCTCCCTTGGTGGAATAGAAACCAATCTGCAAAATGCAGGTCTGTAAAAATGCAAATGCATGGCTGTGAAAATCAGAGGTGATGGGAGATTATAGGTATTATTTCAAATGTATTAGAATAAATTTATTACAACGTAGGTGTTATTTCTGCATTTTTTTTAATGTATAGACAATTGTTCATACACACAACACCAGCAAACTCTCCCTATGGCTAAAGAATGGTGTTTGTGCCCAAAATCTGCCAGGAAAAAAAAACAACTTTCTAACTTTTTAGTTGGTCTAATAAAAGATATTGCAGCCTCATTCAGGTTCACCCAGGGGGCAGGTGGTATGAAATAACTATCTCTCTCAGAAATGACATTATCAGGTTTCTGTTTGGAGCCTGGGGGTGGAGAGACTGGGAGGGAGCGCAGGGACTCGAGTTATTTGCGGTCACAGATCTGCCTGTCCTGTGACCCACCCTTCTGCTTAAAAACCTTGCAGCAGGGAATCTTCCCAAAAGCACTGAAGTGACCAAGCAAGCCTGTGCCCGATTTCCAAAAGCAAGGTAGCACTGGGAAGCCTAAATCTGAACGTTTTAGTACTTGTGGGGGGCACATATGGAAGGGCTGCAATTGCTTCTCTTTGCACTCTGGCAAAGCGAGCAGCTGCACACCCCCGCATGCAAGCGGAGATGCTGCCAACTGTTCAGAGATGCACGGGAGAGCAGTATCCTGGACAGGAGTGTGCAAAGTGCTGGGTCAGCACCCCTCGCTGGCAGCCCATCCATCTGCCAGGTGAACAGTGACTGAAGGCCTTGCTTGGTGCATGCTAGGTTTTAAAGATACTTGGCAAGTGCCTCTCAAGAAGGCTCAGGGGTATAGGTTGTAACCGCGTTGGTCTAAGGACACAGGCAGACAAGGTTCTTTGGGTAAATCTGAGATTTACCCCCAAATACCGGATTTACTCGAAGAACCTCGTCTCCCAACAAGGCTGGCAGCAGCACAGGGCAATGCAACAGGAAGCCAGCACCTGCCGCAGCTGCATGCCAACTTGTTGCTGGCCTTTTCAACCTCCCCTGAAGGCCTCTCCCAGTCCCACTTGCCCAAGCATAATCGACTTTGCCACAGTCTGCTTCTCATTTGTAAACGGGGTCTCTGATGGCAGCCTCTTACTGGCCAACAAACCTTTGCCTGTGTGTATTATATGGCCACTTCGCTCTCTCGAAACACGCCGTACTTCCCTATGGTAGAGGCGGGTACACCGATGCACGCGGGTCTCAAGCCAAGTAAAGGGGTCCTGCAATCAGAGCTAAAAAAAAAGACCCAGAGGCTTACGATCCCCGTACTCTGACCACTAGGCACTTCCAGAGTAAACAACAGAACCTGGGAAGCTGCACTCCTACCCATTTGCTCACGCTCCTCCACTTGGCAAGCCTTAAGGAGAGGGAGGAAGAGAGAAAAAGGACATTGCATTCCCTGATCAAACACCCTGTTAGTTTACTGCAGCATGTATGGGAGAAAAAAAATATTGGAAATGTGCAGTCAGAGCTAGTGGCCCCTGGGCTGGGGTGTAATGTGAAAGCTCAGTGGACCATGGGGAGGTGGGGAGTGGAGGGTTGCTTTGGCTTTTTATGAATAAAATACATAGCAGAGCCAAGTCTGGAGCAAGAAGGAGGCTGCAAGGAGCTCTCCAAGGCTGCTTGAATCAACAGAATTAAAAATAAACACACCATTGTGATGCCAAGGCTGGGAAGACGGTGGCGTAATGAATTTCTAAGGGAGTCATTATGACACCGGGTGCCCGAGCTCTCTCTGCAATCTGGGAGACATCAGTAATCCTGGGGACTGGGAGAGAGGCCCCCTCCACCCCTGTGTCCTGCCAGGAGGGCTGGGGGGAGTGGGAGCAGCTGGGAATATCCAGAGCCTCTTTTCCCCCTTGGGTGAGGGCTCCTCAGGCAAATGCTAATGAAAGGCTTCATTCACATGCATTAGGGAGCTTCATTTATGTGTCTGCCTTGGAGCGTGGGTGGGGAGGAAAGCAAGCCGGAGCGGGCTCCTGATTCAGCACGTGGACTTAGAAGCATCGGGCCCAAATCTGCAGGTGGAAGTCACCAGTGTAGTTTCATTTAAGTCAGGAGAGCTCTGCTAAGGTACAGCTGCTGCCTATCTGGACCCCAGGCTTTCCGCCTTCTCAAAGGTACCTTCCCCCAAAGGCAGGGACCACTTTTTGGTCTGTGTCTCCATCTCACCTGGCACTGTGGTCCAGGACTGGGACTTCTTACCCTATTGTATCACAAAGCAAAGAGCAATAGCATTAGTAATAATTTGCCAGGAAAGATAAAAAGACGGCGATAAAAGGAGCAAAATGGTCAGTCCACACAGCAACCGGAGGCCTGCAGGACGGGTCTCTATCCGCCCCTTGGCTGGAGCAGTCCTGGACAAAAGATCCTTCCCCCGCCTCAGAGTGGGGTAAGGGGGCCTGTTGATAGCTGATACAGAAGTGGGAAATCACAGCTTTTCTGTTACCAAAAGCCCGGGCGGGTTTGGCAGACGGCCTCTGGAAAGCTCACAATAATCCCCAGCTGGCAAATGGCTTGAATTTGGGTTCTCCGGTGGGTATTCACTCCTAAGGCCCCACGGAGGGGTGCGGGCTGTGCAGACACCACGTGCCAGCTCTGTTCTCACCCCCAAGCATCAGCATCCATCAGTCAAATTCCTCTCCTCACCTCCCCGAAAAATAAGCTAAGCTTTTCACTACAGAGCGAGCCAGGGTTTGAGCTGGGGCAAGGAGGAGATTGCTGCATGGGAGAATCACAGTTAATTCCCTCATTGTTGGGCCAGTGACAAAATCTTGCAACAGAACAAAACCCTTTATCCACTTCCATGGCAATTATTTCCCCATCGCTTGCTGCAAATCCGGGCCCCCCTGGAAAGCCAAGTCAGTCCTAATCCAGCAGGGGATCTTAACAGATGCCGTTTGGTCTGGGTCCTGCCCCTCCAGCTCCTCTTACTAGCCTGATCAGCCAACCCCAATCAGAACCCGCTCCATTTTTACCATGTCTCTCTGAATTAAGAGGTGGGGTTTTTTTTATTTGCTGGGACTTCAAAAAAAGCAAGCAACCTTGTCCTGCCACATGTGGGAGCCTAGGGAGGTCATCATCCCAGTAACAGCTTTCCTGGTAACACAACCTTGCTTTGGGATGGAGAGAGAGATGTGCCTTCACAAATGCAAGGCAGAATCCCAAAATGCAGAGTGAAGGCCTCTGTCCTGGGCTATGCAGGAGTCATACTGGTTCCTTCTGGCCTCAAAATACACCATCCGGGGTCTCATCTGGTACCAATCCATGCACCCACATGCACTTCAATGGAAGCGAGCTGATTTACACCTCCTGAGACTGGCCACGTGAGTGATGGGAGCAGTGACTGTCTGTCTACGCATCTTGATGCGCCACCAGCTCAATCTGACAACGGATCGCTGCAACTCCCTTGAGAGGCACGTGGAAGACACCGCTTTACAGATAAAGGAAGCCAAGGCAGAGGGCCGTGATATCATTCACCTGGGACCTAGAGGATCCCTTCAAGTAAGAGAGTTTGGGCATCTCTGAGACTGAACATGGACATTAATTCAAGTGGCAGTGACTTCTGACAGGAGTTGCTCACAGGACTAAGAGAAAAGGTGTTTCTTGGAGCACGGCTGGCTACCCATCTCCTTCTGAACCGTGCAGCTCGTGGGTACCCCAAACTCCTCTTTCTCCTTAGAAGCCTGCTGGCTTTCCTACAAACCCATCCCTCTGGTTACCCCCGATGGCCGGGACAGCACAAGGAGCAGGGCTCTCCCCGCACACATGCAAGTGCCTCGCTTTCTCTCCCTTTCAAAAGCCCGCACCCCTCCCACGGGACAGGGAACCCACCAGGTCTCCAGCTGTGCTGTGCTGTGCTGTGGACGTCATTGTGCAAGGCGCTGTACAAATGCTGTATGCACACAAAACACTTTGGTCTGAAAAAGTTTACCACCCAAGCAATCCCTAACTAGCAGGCAGGGAAAGGCGCGATAGAGTCATGGAATCATAAAAAATGAGGGTTGAAGGGACCTCAGGAGGTCACATCTAGTCCAACCCCCTGCTCCAACTACATCATCCCAGACAAGGCTTTGTCCAGCCAGGCCTTAAATACTTTGTTGGGCTAATGATCAGCGTTCAGGCCTGACTGCAGCAGGCCTTTCAGGGGTGCTGGTTATGCTTATATTCCACCCAAAGGAGCGCACAAACACCAGCAGACTCTCCCCATGCCTGGAGAAGGGTGCTTGTGCCCAAAAGCTTGTAAAGAACAATTGTTCCAACTCTCTAGTTGATCTAATGACAGTCATCACATTTACCGAAAGAACCGTGTCTGCCAGCAGGCATTTCATACATTCCTGGATTACCACAATACTTCCGATTAAGTCACCCTTCCCTTGGACACAATCAGGAGTTCCCAGCCAGGACACGGAGAGTGCGAGTCACTGCTGAGATCCCCGTTTTGGCAGCGAGTGTGCCAGACACCCACAGGGCAACGGGGTACCAAGAGGGAGTGCCTCAGAGAAGAGGGCAGCCCTACAAGCTTCGTCATCAGCCCTAAGGATGGAGCTGTTTTAGTCTTTTCACATGCTGTAAGATCCTCCATCCATCCCTGGCTGTTCACATGTACCAGGAACAGAGTTTGGGGAGTGTCAATCTCTTTGCACTGTTTCCAATGAGCATCGTGAGGACAGCGATGGGGAACTGTGCTCCTCGGGGGCTGTGAATTCAACCAGCAGCCCATTAAACAGAGGAAATGCCTGCTAAGTAGGAGCTCCGTGAGGATGTACGGCATATCCCCCGCCCTGCCGCTGCACGGGAACCCTGTCACGAGCTGAATGAGCTCAGGCTGGGTGGCATCACGCCAGGAGGCAGCACTGGCACTTCAAGAGCGGTGGCTCCTTCTGACCCGGGAGTGCGAGCCAGCGCTGGATGGAGCGCTGCGTCCGGCCAACATCGCGACTCTGCTCCTCAGATCCTGCCTCCCGGTGCCTGCCCAATTAAAAATGCTCTGCTGCCATCTGCAATCGTTTAACCCCTCTGCACTCAGGACCACGATGCCCAGCAATCAGACGGGAGGCTGGGACGCCAGGCCTGCGGGTCCACTTGTGCATGTAGAAGCCCTGCCACATTGGCGAGCTGGACTGAGCGTTTCCCATCGTGGGGAGTTTTGGTTGTGCTCCCGGAGACCTTGTGGAGCCTAGATAGAGCAGGGCAGGCAAAAAAGCCTGCTGCAAGCTTCCCCTCCTGGGTAAGCTATTGGGTGCAGAAGGACCAGCAAAAGCAAATATTGCGTTAGTCACCCCAAGGTTAACTTAGAGCTGCTAGCTAGCACGCAGCCACCCCTTCCTAGTCCGTCAGGAGGGTAAGCATCCTCTGCTAGACGCACTTAAACTTTCATCTAAAAGAACTAGTTTTATCAAAGCACCTGTTTCTCTCTCTACTTTCAGCAGCTCCAGGGACTGGGTTTTCGCTGCTCTCGACTGCAACCACTTGGCTCTCGGGACCTCTGCAAAGCGGCAGAGGCAAATCAACTTCTAAACAGGTGGCGATGGCCAAATGCGTACCTGCTCCACGGGCCCAACTGCTTGTAATGAGCTGATGATGGGGAGGGAAAGGCCGAGGTAAGACGAACAATTACAACCTACGGTCCTCTGAGTGTTTTGTGCCGCCTGGCTTGTGTGCTTTACAGATCGCTCAGGCTGCTGCGCGTAAGGCCTGCAGGCAGGTTTATGAGATTAAAGCCCAGAGCACAATAAATAATTTAGTAGCTTACTGCAAAAAAAAAAAAAATCCACCCTGTATAATAGCTAGTATCTCAAGCAGTATGATGTGTACGTTCATTTTAAATGCACATCGCTTTCATCTGCATGTATCTGTTTGATGCAAAGACACAAAACCAAACAAGAGGAAGGGAATGAACAGACGGAGGGGGCGAGGGGCAGCGCAGGAGCAGGCAGCACCACGACGGGGCCAAGTCTCGGCAATCCACTTACTAATTATCCCGGCCTGCCCAGGCGGCTGTTTGCGTGCGTGCGTGTCAGAGGAATCTTAAATCCTCCCTTGGCCAATTATTCATTCAGATTTATTTATTTATTTGTTTGTTTATTTTAACCAGGCCACCTTTTATAGAGTGGAACTGGCTCGTTTCAGGCATCCTAAGCTTAGCCATATACTTACGGGGAGAAACAATGGAAAGCCTGCTATAAATAAGGTACTAACAGCATTCCCGTCGCGCAGCAGGCAGGTCTGCATCCTACCAGGAATCGCTCCTGTACTTGATGAAGGATGTCTGGGGTTTGCCATCATTGCTCTTTGCAGCGTGGTTGGTGCCTGGGGGGCTCGGTGCTGTAAAGGAGAGTCCCCGACCCTGACCCAAGGAGCTGATACCAGGCTGAGACAGGTGGGAGAAAAGCAGCCTCATGCCCCTGGTTTGCAGGTGGGGAACTGCTGTCTGGACAGATCAGGGGACCCGAGCGTGCAGTGTGGATGGGGCAGTGACACCACCTCTCCGGAGCCCGAGTCTCGCACTTTGAAAGCCTGCCCATGTGCCCGCGGCTCCTTTCACCACGGCATAAAGCCTGCCTTTCCGTAGGTAGGCACTGACCCTCCCAACAGCGCTCCCATGCAGGGAGACACCGAACACTGTTATCGTCTCTTTACGCAGGTGTAAACCAAGGCAGGGAACGATTACCGTATTTCACGATGTACAATTTGACACGCTGTATAAGCTGACCCCATTTTTCTGATCCAAAAAGTCAGGATTTTTGTAGATCTGGTGTATAAGTCGACCCAACTTTTTGGTTCAGAAATATGGGGTCAATTTATACCGGCTCCTGCATGCCCTCGCTACAGGCCGGGCACCTGGGGGCAGGGATGGGCTCAGCTGGTGTGGCTCAGGCAGCGTTGCTGGCAGGGGAAGGGGAAGGGGATGGGGCCGGGGCCAAGCAGCATCTCCACACTGCTGGCAAGGCCCACAGGCCGCTCTCGGGACCCTCCACGCTCCAGTCCTGTTCGTGCCCCTGCACTGCTAGAAAAAGTGAGCGACCCTAATTCATATATTCCCAGGAACTTCCATAAGACAACATTACTGTGACCCCTGCGGTCTCCAGCCGTGGAGAGTTTTTGCATCACGTGCTGTGGTTTATCTCCCATTGTTTATTATCCGTGCCGGGCTGTCTGCAAAGAGCCCCCCGAAGACCCAAGAAATGTAGGCATGTGCCATTTCAGGCAGCTCCCTTCAGAAATGAAAGGACAGTAATAAAAAGGTGTGTGTGGGGAGGGTGAGGGGGGCAGACTATGCATCATGAAGGGCGCAATGGACTAGTACTAATGCACAGACTGGCTGCATCCAATCCGGGCCTGTTTAGCACAGCCATAAATATCAAACAGACGTTTAAGTGATGAATTTGCTGTCTCCAATCCCATAATATTTTAGACCTTGGCTTACACATTTCTCTGCACACTGCTGCCACTGCCCTGGCCAATGGCAAAAATAACTGTGACGATAATGGATAGTAAACTCGATCAAATGGATGAACAGAAATTAAAGAAGGAACCAGTCAGCTCAACAGACTTATGCACAACTGCAAGTCTAGCCACCAACACACTACTGCTTTTGCACCGTGCCCGCATGGATTGTGCTCCCTGGCTTTCCATGGCCCTGCCAGGTACCAATATCAGCTTGTGCATAAAAGACCTGTCAAGCTGGTAGCCAGCAAGAGGTGGACGCACTCTTCAAAGTGTTGTGACAAACACCTGTGGCCTTGCAGGGCCTGGCAGTGGTCACACAGCTGCAGTCCAGGGGCAGTCTGGACTTCAGGGTTAGAGAAGGGATAAAACCCATCGCCTGCTCCAACCTCTGCAGCTTACCCCAGCCGGCGGGAAGGAAGAGCTCTGCTGCTACCAGGGGGATGCTGGCAGTCATGCAGCAGTGCATATATGTGCACGCACACACCAACACATGTTCACACACCAATACACACACACACACACACACACACACGTATAAAATAAAATGCCCCTCTGCCCGCTTATAACTTGGGAATGGCTGGTCCCATCTACTCTAAACCTTCCAAAACCACTGCATACTACCTGATGAAAATTATAGATGGATTATTTTTCACTTGGCCCTTTTTGGGGCTCCAGTGACTATTTAAGGGAGCAATGCATTTCACATGGACAGTTATATATAGCTTGTGCCAGAGCTGGTAGTCGAAGAGCGTTGTACATACTGGCACCGACAGGAAACGCCGCAAACACTGTTCACAAAGAAGTTCTGCAATAAAAATCATTCATTTGGATGTCATTTGAAATGTCACTCCATGCTAAATATTAAGTGTTAAATGTGTTGTACTACGTTATTTTAAAAATCCACAATATTTTTACCTAAATATGTGTTACTAAGTTCTTTGAAAATCAGCAAACACTGCAATGACAAAAATAACAACCCAGACGAAGAACAAGTCTTTCCGCTAGAGTGTGTGTCAGTATGTGTGTGTGCACATGCACACACACACTATATTATATATATATATACATATACACACACACACGTATTTATATATTACATACACACACGTGCACCATATTTCTCTTGAGGTGCGACACCGTTTCCTAGCTCTGAAGCATATCCTGAGTTCAAAGGGGCATAGTGAGAAGGAGGAGGAGAAAACTAGTGGGTCTTTCCCCCCTTACTCTTGTATCCATATCAGTTAATGCACGATTGACAGATGGGGAACTGAGCACCTTTATCCCTTCAAGGCAAGCGCTCACCACCTTGTGCTATTCCTTGCAGTCACTCAGCCATGACTAGGATGACCAGGGAGGTTCTGGCTGGCCATCAAGGGAGTTTAGCTCCTAATTTATACCCCAGTGGAAGTGGATGGATTTTCACCAGTGTTTGCATGCAGAGATGATGGCAGGACATCCCTTCCCGAGCTCAAAGGCAGCGTGGGTGTTGAGCTCCTCCGAAAGCCGGCCCACATAGGGCTCCCTTTGCTGTCAGGGACGCTCCACGCATTCATCTCTCCCATCGTTTCTTGGCCCAAACGAGTCCGCACCAACGCCCCAGGCTCATGCACAAATAAACCGTACAGGACTCTGCACTGCAAGTCCTCAGCCTCTCTTATTTACGTTTGTTTTTTTCCACAGGCAGTTCTGCCTTAGGGAGGCATTTATAGGGCTAAAATAACATGGTCTTCTCACAGTGTTTTTGCCACCCAGGGATTTAAAATCCTGCACAAACAGACCAGATCTCATGCGGATTTGACCTCAAAGAGGAATGTTGAGAGCCCTTGGAAAAAAAATATGCTAAAAAAAGCAAAAATTCTTGTTGCTAAAACAGAAATCCAAGAAGCTGGGTACAGCCTCACCAGCGTGCAAAGAAAATAAAGCTGGAAGTGCTAAGAGAAGGGGAGCTGCAAACACACGCGGCAGAGAGCCAGGGACTCGTAGGTACAGCCGTGTGAATGACAGATGCTTTGGCTTGCTGACAGTTCCAGAAAAGCCAAGGGAGAATTACATTTTTGAGGTGAGTCAATTTTTCACAATGTTTGCATGAACCGAAAAGTTGGAAAAGATTCATTTAGGTCCTCAGCCTGGCTAATTCTATTTATTTAAATTTTAAAGGAAACCATTATTTGAAGAATAATTTGAAAGGCATTTTCAACCAAAACAGTCATTTCAGAACCTGGAAAACAAACCTTTCGTTTCCAAAACGTCCAAAGCAAAGCATTTCAACTTCCTGGGAATTCTCCCCCCACCGGAACAAGCCACTCGGGGAAACTGAAGCAAATCTGGTTAATGTTTCAGTGTCACCAGCCGCCCCCCCCCCCCCC
>NW_005842494.1:704959-719201 GCF_000455745.1 Alligator sinensis | reverse complement strand
TCGTATGTCTCCCCGCGCCCCCCCCCCCCCCCCCCCGCACCCATTTTGGGGGGGAAAATGAAACTTTCAGACAAAGACCATGCCCCGTTCTACTGTGGACATCTGGCAGTGTTGGCGGGCTGGAGACCCTCAACAGCTGTCACATTTACAGCAATCCACCTTTTTCTGGCCTGTAAAAAGGAGCTAACACTTCTTCTTGCTATTGCATGCACCTGGCTATGGCAGAGCAGGAGACCCCAGAGCGGGAGCCATGAACACGTCTCCCATCCCCTGAAATACAAGGATCAATACTCCTTGAAACTCCTTTTCCCTCATGTGTGCTGCTGCAAACTTTATTCCTAGCCATAGAAAAACCTGACAGTTACTTTGAATTTTGCTGAACCAATCACCCGAAACGTAGGAAATAAAAATTGGTTAAGAGGGGGACATATTTCGGCTTTGAATATCCAAGAGGCATGAGTATCAGTGCATGGGATGGCAGGTAGGGTGCAGCAGGGAGGATGGGCTTAAAAATTATGGAGATCAGCCTGGCAACATCCTTTTTAATTATACTAGAGCCAACTGATTTCCACTGGGAGGAGGCAAAAGCATGGCCAGTTGTACAACAGCAGCCCGAGCACCACTGTGGAACAAGGATTGTCATAACATGGTGCCCGTTCAATGGCACTAGCAGGGAGTTCAGATGAAGCCGGGTGCAATGACTGCCCATGGGTGAGGCCAGGAGTCCCGGGGGCACCGGACACTGATAAACAGCAGGGCAGGTGGAAAGACCCAAGGGACTGCAGTAATTACTGACCCAGGTCAAAGCAAGGCCCCATCCAGTCCTGCACCCCATCTCCAGCAAGCTGGTACCCAATTTTTTTTTTAATGTAATTTGTATTCCAGGTCAAACTACCCAAATCAGTTCCAAATCATGTAAATTGAGCAGAACTCAGTCGTTCCAAAAACCATATTGATTGAGCAGGTGGAAACTCAATCATTTCAAACCCCATGTACGATGCTACAGCCGGCGAGCATCCTCCATCCCACACCTATCACCTGGGGGGCTTCTGATGCTCCCAAATCCATTAGCAGGCAGCTGACTTGCAGGCCCAAGCCTGGAGGTCCTGGGGTTTGGATGCCCCCAGATACTACAGGCAAGCATCCTTCATCCCAGACTCTTTAAACGGGACATCAGATACTCCCTATGCTTTATCTTAGCCTACAAGAGACCAAGAAGTGCTTCAGAGGAAGGTACAAAGCTATGTGCAGTGACCCCTTTATACCGCCAAGCAGGAGGGTTTCGATCTCCACCTCTCCCCGCTCAGCTGAGAGTGGCTGCAAGTTGTGAAGCAGGGCTGAGTTTTCCCCACTTCCCCCTTCCCTGCTTCCCAGAGACTCCTTTAAATGCTCAGCAGCCTCTTTACAAAGCCACGACTCTCAAGAGCTAGAGGAGGAGAGAAGTCACCACGATTTATCCTGAAAGCCCTCCAGTTTCTCTGCCTTCCTTGCTTGCATTATAACCACCTCAGTGCAGATGGAGAAGTCTGCCTTGCCCTGAACTATGACTCGATGACTCTCACTTGCCTTGAAAATACTCATTATTGCTTCCTTCTACTCTGCTCCACATATCTCAATGCACTTGTTAATCAAAAAGTAAGGCTCCAACTTCTGCTGGCGGCTAGTGCTGGCAAAGCTCAGGGAGCCCGGGGCTGCACGGGTGCAGCTCAGCGGCTTTATTTGCAAGGGCCGTGACTCAAGAACGACCCTTCTGCGTAAGGCAGGTGGGTGCCTGGGCGCAGCAGGAGAGCTTGTGATGAGGGGAAAGATTTTCCCCGAGTTCAGGCCATACAGTCGGAGCAATTCAACATAGACAACTGGACGCTGGCCAAAGACTCATCCTTTTGACTGGTAAAACACCTGAGCACTGAAGTCAAGCCCTGCCATTTTCCATCAGGGACACAAAGGGCTGCCTCACCCAGGTTGAAAATTGGCCTTCAAATGTGCTGGGTCGATAAAGGAGCCAACGTTTACATCTGCACTGACAACCAGGGAACTCCTCTAGAAGGAGCATTTTCATCTCTTCAGCAAGCGTCGGAAGTCCCTGCGGCTTCCTTGCATACTGATACAACCATTTCTTTCCTGAAGTGCCTCAGAGCCTGTGTGCGGGCTATAATTAAGGGTAAATTAAAAGGATAAGATCACCATCCATAGACCGGAGCCAGATAAGGCCAGGTTCGGATGCATGTTTCATTCCAAAAGGCCGATTTTATTCCCTCCTAATGGTACGAGTTAAATCAGCCGAGCTGAATAAAACTATCACATACCAAGGAGAAACAACACATTTAAAAGTTCGCCTTTCCCCCGACTGGGTAATCTGATCAGTTATCGCCGTTCTTTACAAGACTCGAGTATTAGCCGTCACGGCCAAGGAGCACAGGCAGCGCTGTGCGTCGGGGATTCGGACCGTCCGCAGGGAAAAGCGACCGAAAGCACGCCTGAGCACCAGCAATACAAACATTCCCGCAGCCCCTTTCCTTCCAAGAGATGCCAAAGCACTCCACAAGCAACATGGAAAAGCAGCTACAACCGGGGCAGAAAATAGCGCACAAGTTTAGGACTAGAAGTGAAGGATCCCATCACATCCAGAAGTGTAAGGACCGGATATGGATTTAGGCATGGACAAGATGTAGTTGCCCATATTGCCCGGGGAAAAAGGCTCCATCGCTGAAAAGAGATCCATAATGAGTACAAAATTAGGTGTTTTTGCATCTCCAGAGGCACCACACATGCACTATTTCACCCTGCTGGGACAAAGGGTGGGCAGAGGCCAGGGAGAAAACACCATTACTGGAATCACTAGCACCACCCGCTCCCCATTGCCACTTCTTCCTTGGCATTCACCCATCTAAGCACCTCTGACCCTACTTAGGGGTGTCTTATTACTTTTCCTGGTTTGTTCTTCAGGGGGTCGGACTCGATGATCTATTGAGGTCCCTTCCGACCCCAACATCTGTGAATCTATGAATGAATTAGCTGGCATGATTGCACGCAGCGGTGGCATGGCTGCAAGCTATCATATGAATCTCATTTTTCTTGGGGTGGTTATAAACAGCATGATGGCCAAATAATACACACGCTCTTCCATGTCTGACAGCGCCGAGACATTTATTCATCCTCGATTGCAAACGCTGTCCTCCATTGACAAGCTGAATGAAGGGCACTTCACTGATTTATTAGATATAATAAGATACACCACCTCTTGGGATGAAATACAAGATTGATTCTCACTGGCGAGCCATGCAGCAACCCTAGTTATTCCCTTCACCTGGTTGAGCCGAAGCAGGGGAGGCAGCGGTGAGGGATACAACCCCAAAGGAAAGAAGGTAACAAGCCCAGGATGGAGGGGAAATAAAGAGATGGAGGGAGAGATTTTGCATCGTGAGCAGCAAGAGCCTGCATTAGCCCTCCTCCAACCCTGAAAACAGGTACCTATTCTTCTGCTCTCAGAGTCCCTCTCCCTCAAATGCACAGTTACGTGCTTTAAGAGAGAGATGCAACGCCCACGTGAAGTGGAGCGCTGGCCCCGCTCTCGTACTCCGTAATCAGGGAACTTCACGAGGCGGCCCAGTGTAACTATGCATATTAGAAGTCCCTTTTAAATATAGAAAGTATAATTTTCACATCAGTCTCAGCATCTACCAGGCGAACCGCATTAGCCGAGTTCTGAGGATGCCATTTTCCATCAGGAAAAAAGACAACTAACACAGCAGCGCGTAGCTTGAGGCCCTATTAATAGCAATCCTAATTATATGGCTGCAAATTTAATTCATAGCAATGATTAGTGTCAAAATCAAAGCCATCACGCATCAATATTGATGGAATTGTATAAGGCCCGTAAACACAGAACAAGCAAGCCGGTGCATTCCCCCCCAGCAGTTGGTGGCTGTTAACTGTTGCATTAATGTCTCTTCTAATTTTCCTTGATGGAAATCGCTTTATTCCAGGAATCCAGGCTTCTGAATGGTTCTAATCTTTAATACAATCCCCTGCCCCCATCAGAAGCAGGGGCCTTTTGAAAGGAAACTCGGACTACCAAGATGCTCAGAGAATAGACTCCCAAGTGCCCGTGCTTTATCCAGTAGGTCTTGGCCTCATCAGCACGTTCGCTTTGTACGCACTTAAAGAAAGCTCCCGGGGAACAATGGCTCTCAAAAATAGGAGTCTGCTGGAAACCATCCATGGGATAATGGGCTGGTCCTAGTGCATTGTGGGAAGTGTGCAGGGGAAGAAGGGACTGCGAAGAAGGGGCTCCAACGTGAAAAAAAAGAAGAGTGATGCGTCATGCATTAAATGGCACGGATTTCACCGCGGTCCCTTTCCGGAGGCTAGCCACGCACAAATGAATGTGGAGGATAGATGGGAAGAAGCGGGCTGATTTAATCAGACTTGTGTTAACACACACTAAAGACAACGAGCACAAGTTTTTGTGTTAGTTAATTCGCAGATTTTCACCCCCACTCCCATCCTCCAGCATCCCAGGGTAAAGGGCAGCCAGGCAAACGGATCGGCAGGTCTTGACTGTTTGCGGCTCATGGACGCGGCTCTCCCGATCCCCCTAGTATCCATAGGATAGGCTGACTTTGAGGCAGCTGCTAGCAGCGGGAAGGGGCAGCCCCTCTCCAGAGACCCTTCACTCCTTGGCCTCCCCGATACAACTGCTAGCACAGAAGGCAGCTAGTGCCAATTGTGTGATGCAGACCTGTTACTCCGCTGCAAGCTGAACCCTGCTCCCTGCATTTGGTTGCGCTAAAGCTGCCAGTTGGGTGCATAATCCCAGATGCTCCATGCTCCCCATGCATCCTAGCACGCAGCCAGAAAGGCCTTCCCCTCAGCAGCCTCTTGCTAGAGACCACAAAACCACCAGCACTAACTGCATCACACTGCAAAATGCCTACGAAGCCCACCCTAATAAAAGGAGCCTTTATCCCGATAACAAACTGGAGACGCGTGGAAAGAAGGGTGAGCAACCGCCAGCCTGGGCGGTGTAACTGGAAACCCAGCTACAGCGGGATTAAATTAGTTAGGCTTCAATTGTGCCCAGCCCTTTCAATATTTGTTCCCATGACTCACGCCTGCGCGGAGAGCTTTTAAAGCTGACCTCTGCTCGCGTGCTCCTGGAAAGCCTGATCAGACAGCCCCCTGCCACATGCAGCGCTTTGCAGAGCAGCGTTTTCCAGACAGCGGGAGCTTCTCCCGAGGCCTGGCACGCTTGGCAAGGGCAGCCCTTGTGCAAAACCCTCTGGGCCTTGTGCCATTTGAAAGCAAAGGGGCACAATTGGATTCTGCCCGTCTGCATTCACCTCCCTAGGGCTGAGCCCCACAGCTACACGAAGGAGGATTATGTTGAAGCTCACTGCTCTCTTGGACCTGTTATGTCTACTGGGATTCTTCCCACTTGTGATCAATAGGAAGAAACAAGGCTGCTCCCACATCATGAGCCCACCACAGGGAAAGAAGTGTCAAGGACCACCATTTCTATCTAGGCATAAGGAAAGGGAGATCCTTGTGAGCCCCAAGAAGAGAATGGATGGGCTGCAGGACAGACATGCCACCGGGGGTCTGTCCCAAGGCACATCTGGGTCTCTCCCAAGACATTACTATGACCTGCTTACTGGCCTGAACCTCTGAGATGCTGAGCAGTGCATTGCCTGAAGTCAGTGGGAGTCGAAGGTCTGAAAGCACACTTGTGTGAGAATTATCCCATTCTCCACAGGGTGATACTATGAGATGTGGAGGGCTGGGAAGTCATCAGAAAGCTCTGAGATCTTGAGACGAACGGTGCAGTGTTACACGATGAAGCGGTCACAAGTCCGCATCCACCTGGCGCAACAAAAACCTTGAAGACAGTTGCCAAATAGCGCTTCTCCCCCTGGCTTCAGAACGATCCCCTTCCCCATGCCAGGCGTCCTGCATTCACGAGGCTTGTCGCAACCCCGCTCCCACAGCAGGCTGAGTGTCAGCTATAGGCTCCCCACAGACCATGCCCGCTGCTGGTCCTTCCCGGCTCCCGATGCCCAGCTCGCAGGACCCTGCAGGGCTCATAAAAGCAACAAAACAAACAGCAAGCTCGCTAGCAGGAGTCTGGGAAATGAGCCAATCTCATTACAGGGGATGCGGCATTAAGTGCTCGGTTCCAGAGGAGACAAAAAAAATCTCCCCTCCCTTTAAAAGTCAGTTAAAGCGGTAGCTGCTCGCAGGGGCAAAGGAGGGGGGAGGAGGAGGAAGGTGAAGAGATGAGGGGTTGCAATATCCTGTAAGGATCACAACAGAGTGGAAAGGACAGCAGGGTTAGGGACTTCAACACCGGCAGGAGCCAGCCAAGTGTGGGAGACACAAACTCTGTCCTGGATATCAGGTTCAAAGGGTCTGGTCAAAAATAGCACGGGATAATTGTCCATTGGTGAAAGTGGCCATAGAACCACAGACAAGGAGGGTGAGAAGGGAACTGCGGACGCCACGTCTAGTCCAACCCCTGCTCCAAGCACTTGCAACTACATCATCATAGTGAGAGTATTCTTCCTAATCCTAATATCCAACCTCAACTTCCCTTGCTGCAATTTGAACCCATTGCTCCTTGTCCTGTCATCTGCACCCACTAAGATCAGCCCAGCTCCATCCTCTTTCAACCCCTCTTCAGGGAGTTGAAGGCTGCTATTCAATCCCCCCCTCGGTCTCCTCTTTTCCAGACTAAATAGGCCCGTTTGTCTCAGCCTCTTCTCATAAGTCGTGTCCTCCAGCCGCACAACCATTTTTGTCATCCTCTGCTGGACTCTCTCCAATTTGTCCACATCCTTTCTGTAGCAGGGGGCCAGTACTCCAGATGTGGCCTCACCAGTGCTGAATGGAGGGGAAGAATCACTTCCCTTGACCTACTGGCAACACACCTCCCAATGCAGCCCAGGATGCCATTAGCCTTCTTGGAAACAAGGGCACACTGCTGGCTCCTACTCAGCTTACTGTCCAGGGTAACCCCCAGGTCCTTTTCTGCACTCAGGCCGAGTTGATTCAGTGACTTCAGCAAACTGGAGACAAACTGGAGTCTGGAGACTACTTTCCATAGTCTTATGGGCACTGATTGTGGCTGGAAGGTGCAGAGTTTAGGGACTTGGTCCTCTTTGGGGAGAGAGGCCCGGATAGAGAGAAAGGCAGGCGAACTACTGGAAACAGAGGTGACTAACCCATGGGACGAAGGACGCTGACCGGAGACGGTGATGCTCCGAACCACAGAGCCTCACAGGAGAAGCACGCACCGATGGAGACAGTTTCCTAGCTAGCTCCCCAAATCCCTTCCTCTGGAGAGGTCTCTGCACAAGAAAAGGAAGAGACTGAGACTACCAGGTACATCACCCCGATGGCTATAGGGAGGTCATCTCTTTTGGCTGCTACTGGCCCAAGTTAACAGCAAAAGTAAGGAAGCATAATATGTGCAGGTATGTGGCACTTTTCATAGAAAGACCTCATGACACTTGACAAGGTGGGCACGTCTGTAACGAACTTGTTTAACAGGTGGATAATTTAAGTGTCCATGGCTTGATTCCCAGCAGTGCCGGCCATCCTCGGTGCCCACCGTTTTCAGAACGATAACATCTTAGCCTAAGTCACAAAAGGAGTCGGGGAAGATGAACAAAAGATGCGGTCGCCTCACTGCCACAAGCCATTCCTCGCGCAGCTCCTGCTCGGGCTGCCTGGCTTCCCTTTGTGCTCTGGGTTGCATGTTTCCATGCTGCGCTCTGTAGGTGGGCCAGGATGCTTCACCAGATCTAGCTGCATCTGAAACCTCGAAAACCAAAAGGGTCTTCTTCCTTTGAGACCATTTGCACATGTGAAAGCAGATCCTGGGCAGTCCTGGCTCCTGTCGAGGAAATGAATGGACATGCCTCCTTCCCTCCCCTTCTGTTGAGCTATTTGTCTTCCCCCTGGCCCACCTCTGTTAACAAAATCCCAGAACTTGGCAGAGCGAAGCATTTCCCATAAACATTCCAGGGCTTCCTAATGGGCCGTGCACGGTTCAAGGGAGCTGCTCAGATGGCAGCGTAATCAATCTGGGGGAAGCGGGGAGGGAAGGGCTGAGGTCCAGAACAAGACACAGGCAAGACTTCACATCAACAAACCTTGTGTCTCTCAATAAGACACGCATAGGCGGCTTCGCTTCAAAAGCTGTTCTCGGATCTAGGGAATCGCTTTGGGATTATTGTAATTAAGGGGATGGGGAAAGCAGGTTGGACTGTTTTGGGGGTGCATTGGGTTTGGTCTTTGTTTGTTTGTTTTTTTTTTTTTGCAGGAGACACATCGGGTGTGCATGGAGGATAAGTTCTTCTGCTTCCTCATCCTTCCCCTACAATTAGCACAATAATCCCCTCCCTGGTTTCTGCCACTGAGGACTCAGATGCATGCAGTCTCCAAAGCTGCCAAGAGATGCCTCCTGCCCCAGAGACCCTTGCTCCTCACCATGCAGTGCATGCGACTGCAAAGGACGGGTCTCCAGAGGCAGGCATAAAGAGAGGATAAGGGGCAGTGCTGGGCAACGTGGAATACGAACGCGAGTTAGACGTCACAAAAGGCTCGACTGTATCAGGTAACCGGAATGAACTGAGGGGAGACCAGAGCCAATTTTCTCAGCACCTGTTTACTAACAGATCAAATGACAGGTAAAAGTTGAAGTCCTCCCCTCCACACACTCGCATGCACACCCACCCACCGAGATGCTTCAGCCACTTCCCGCTAATGGAGCAAAACAGATGAACAGAAATAGATTTACTTTGCATCCAAACTGTAGATGCTTAAAAGGTCCCCGCTGTATAAATGGCACGAGGGATTAAAGCATGCCGGAAAGAACGCTTCTTCTGTAATCCTACATAATTAATGGGACGCAAGCCCGCTCAATACATTAAATGCCCAACATGCAGGCGCAAGCTGTTTGCTTTAACTGTCTTAAATGAATCCCACCCCCACCCACCCGGTGCAGTAAACAGCAAGGGGCTGGCAGGGAACCTGACATCACCCGTGTTTGCAATCTGCTGTCCAGGGGGCCTGTCTAATTGCTTCTGCTACAAAACGCCCAGGAGCTGCTGTCTGAGCCCCGCGGCGTGCAGGGGTGCAGCACAGACGGATACACCTGGTAGAGAGGCTCACATTTCAAGATGTTACCCCTTGGTAACTCATGAGGAGCCAGGGATGTGCTTCATTTACCGCTATTCAGCACTTGTACAGCGGTGAATAAGTATTAAGAAATGATGCGATTAAAATAACGCAGACATCCAACCCAACTATCTGCCTGTCCTTGGAGCTTTCTGGGAAGTAGAGGGACAAATTCTCTGCTGCTTAAGGACACCAGACAGAACAGCTTACAATCAATTACTTTTCCCCCTGTCTTCCCTTGGTGTTATAAGGAATGGGTAGCCTGGGGCCACATTTAAGCCCCCCTGCCAAATGTGGGTATTTCTTAGGTTACTTGAAAAATCTCCATGCCTTGCCAAACAGCTGATGCAAGACAGATGTTTGGATTCAGAGAGGTACAAATAACGTGACAAGCATAAAATTGGGCCCACAAACAAGGGCTGGGCTGAGGTCCTGCAAGACAGATATGTGGATAACCATAACCATCATTCTGGGGACATGAGTAATGAGCTGTGACTTCTGCTTTTCTGTTCGGACCTGGTTATTTGGGTACCTCGGCCTCCTGCGCTTCCCCACTTTGTTCCTCTGTTCTGCTCACATTTCATAGACTTCATAGACATCAGGGCTGGAAGGGACCTCGGAAGATCATCGAGTCCAGCCCCCTGCCCAAAGGGCAGGAAGTCAGCTGGGGTTCATAGGATCCCAGCAAGATGAGCATCCAGTTTGCTCTTGAAGGTGTTCAATGTAGGCGCTTGAACCACCTCCGGTGGCAGGCTGTTCCAGACCTTGGGGGCTCGGACAGTAAAGAAGTTCTTCCTTATGTCCAGCCTGAAATGATCTTGAAGTAGTTTATGACCATTCGACCTAGTCGTCATCCCTTGGGGCGCGCTGGTGAACAAACGTTCCCCCAGATGCTGGTGGTCACCCCTGATAAACTTGTAGGTGGCCATCAGATCACCCCTGAGCCTGCGCTTTTCCAGGCTAAAGAGCCCCAGGGCTCTCAGCCTGTCATCGTAGGGTCTGCTTCCCTGACCTCCGATCATGCGCGTGGCTCTTCTCTGGACTCTCTCCAGCTTCTCCACATCCTTTTTGAATTGTGGAGCCCAAAACTGGACACAGCACTCCCGCTGCGGCCTCACTAAGGCCGAGTACAAGGGGAGAATGACGTCCCGGGATTTGCTTGAGAAGCATCGATGGATGCCAGCCAGCGTTTTGGTCGCTTTCCTAGCCACAGCATCGCATTGCAGGCTCATGTTCATCTTGTGGTCAATGATGCCCCCCAAGTCTCTTTCTTGCATAGTGCTAGCCAACATAGCACTGCCGAGCCTATAAGGATGCTGCGGGGTTTTCTTCCCAAGGTGGAGAACCTTGCATTTATTGCACCATGCAATGTCATAGAGGACGCAGAGATGCTCTTACTCATTACTTGTCTACAGGGTAGTATTTGGGGCCCAGGTCCTAAATGAGCCTCTGAGTTGCCACTCCCTTGTACATCAATAGCAAGGATGATGATGATGAGGATGTAGTAAAGGAGCAGTGGTATTCATTAGCTCCTGCATTACCAGGGGGAAAACAACCCTGCTAGGGAGGACTCAAGTGCCTTCTGACTATTGTGGGCCAACACAATGCCAGCCAGTGCCTAATGCCATAGGGCAAGACAGGATCCCTGCCGCGTGCCCACAAGTCTGTTCCCACGCTAACGTAAAGTCGCGGCTTCTGAGCTAATGCTCTGAGACCACTAAGCATCTCATTCAGCAGGCAGAGCCAAATGAATGGATTTGACCAGCTTAATGCTGGGCTTTGCAACCTGTTCATTAGGAGGAGGGAAAAGCCCAGTTTGATGGGAGATCAGTAACAAGGCCCAGCAAGACCTCCTGCTCCTTTCAGAGGAAAGGAACATGGGCTCTCTCTTTGCCTTGGGCAACTAGCCCTGCTTTTGTGATGCAAACAGGGAAGAATTTTATCTTCCAGGGCCAATTACTCACCCCGAGGTCTATGGGGAGGGTGGGAGGTGAGGGGCAGCAGAGAGAAGCAATGTGGCTTTACCCTTAGGCTCAGCTTCTGCAGGCAGCAAGTTAACCCATTCATAGCCCTCCAGCAAGAAGAAGTCCTGCCATAATCAGCCACTTGGTCACCAGCACCAGAGGATAGCCAAGGCCTTCCTACCTTCACAGTCTTCCCTGCAGAGCAGAGGTGGTGCCTGAGCTGACAGGGAGAGAAGCAGGTCCTCCTGATGCAAGCACATCCTGGGTGACCACGAATTAGGATGAAGCCAACACGATACTTTCCTGGCATTGTCCTTGCCAAGCCTTTGCTCCTCAGCAATCGCGGCGTTAAAGGTTTCCAGCCCTTACATATTTGCTCTCTATAGGCCAGAGTGTCAACTCAGAGTGGCTCCTTTGATGTGGGGATTTACGCCAGCCAAAGGATCATCCAACTCTCCACCTTCATGCTCTGTTGATAGGTCAACGAGGCCTACACGTTATGACCCCAGGAACACCGCAAGCCCCTACGTTTTATCCGAGTGGTGTTCAAAGGAACTTCTTCCAGCTGCCATTGCTCTCCCCCCGGCCAGAGACGACAAGGCCACAGGCGCTTTGGGGGTGATGTCTGCAGCTCAGTGGAGGCAAGGAGGAGAACAAGGGCAGGAAGCTCCCCCTGCAGAGGGGGTGTACACCTGACACTGTGCTGTCATCCCACAACAATTAAATTCCCTTCCACGTGCATGTGCCCTTGCTGAGATTGCTTTTTTTTTTGCCAAATCTTCTGACGAGTGACCTGGCTGGAAGGAACATTTGTGTGCATAGCAAATTTTCAACTCAGATGCATGCATTGTTTTTGGACTGGGACCATGCACCTAAGATTTGGTGCCATCCATCCAACCCAGGAACAGAAAGAAACAAATCTCACGTGACCCACATGCCCTAAGCAAACTGGCACCACTTTTGGATGGAAAATGCTTGCGATGAATTGCTCAAGAATCATCCACGGACCAGGAATCATTCGCAATCAGTTCAAGCCCATTGGAGGCAGCCTGCTGGCAATGCATAAAGAGAACAAGGAGAGTCTGAGCCCGCTGTAGAAAGCAGTTTCTCTGGTTTGCTTTTGTTCCCTTTCCTCTGAACACATTCCCCTCTTTCCAATCCAAACCAGTTTCTCAGTACCAGACTAACTCCTGTTGTGCCATCCGCAGAGGCAAACCACAATTCACTTAGGAGAAAATGCAAAATAAACAAAGTGGCCGCCCAAGACCTGGATTCAAAACAGACCTTGCAAGGGACTGCTCAACTCACTCTGGGAGCCCTGTGTTCCTAGAGCCAGTCACGCACGCCGCGGTGCCCATAATCAAACCGTGGGCTAACTCAGCAATGTATCTGTGGCTGGCCCAGAGAGCTGCACAGCTGGGGTCAAATATTACACATTCTTGAAGAAACGGGCCGACTGGAAGCACAGAAAAATGACAAGACCTCAGCTGCATTCAACTCTGGGTGGGACTAGAGAGACTTTTAAGCTCCAAACCTTTCGTTTCTTGGTGCAATGCGAATGCGCTGCCTCGTTGCTTGACATCACTTCTTAAGGAGGTGAAAAGATATTTTTGCCATGCCCCAACATTTGACTCTCCACAAAAGCCTGAGCTGTCCTAATGCACAGAGCCTCTGGCTTCTGAGCAAAATGATATCCGTTTTCCTCCACTGATGGCAGGAAATGTCTCTCCAATTCAACCCAAAGTCTCTGGTTTTATCCCCTTCCAGCTCATAAGTCCCTAGTAGGAAATAAGTGGGGGAGCAGCACAAATCTGGCATATGCAGTGCATTAGGAAAGGGGAGAAGCCACCAAGCAAGTCACTCCGGGGACGCAGAAGCTGGCTTACCTTCTTCAGCTTGCCGCTCTTGGTCCCCACAAACACCACGCTGTAGCCGTTGTAAACGTACGAGGCAACCGAGGTCATGCGGTCCCGGCTGGTGGTGAAGAGGGTCACCCCTTCCACCGGCGTGGAGCCCCCGAGGGGCTGGTTAATGTCGAGCCCACAAAAGTTATCGTCTATTGGGACTGGCTGGAAAAGACAAGAGATCGAGCAGGTGTGAGCGAATGACCAGGCCAATGGCAAAGTCCAGACCCGAGCTCGCGGGCTCCTGTGGAGCTGGGAGCCCAGCCCTAACCCGCGGGCGAGCGCACCATGGGGTCCCATCCACAGCCAGCTTGTGCTCACGGACAACCGGGGACTCTTTCAGCCACCTCGCCAGACAACATCAACTCCTTGCCCTTTGTTATCTAGGCCCAGGAGCATGGCACCTGCAAGGGTTCAGGCTTTTGAGAATAAAAATGCCCAATGGCTGCCAGGAAAACCAGCACAGATGGGACTATTGAGGATCCCCAACTTTGCCAAAAGATTCATTAAGGCTTTTGCTTCTCCCCGCTCTGAAATCCAGGAGTTTTCTCCCCGTGCATTCCTGACCCATGCTTGGGTCTACTGCCCACTACAAAAGGGTCTGGTCCGTCACATGGCTGGGCTTCAGCTGCCCTAAAGCACCCGCGCGCCCACCCCCAGCCCGGCTCAGAGCATGGCAGGAGGTCAAAACCCATTCACAAACCCAAGCCCATTCTCCTGCCCGCTTTGGCAGCGTACAGGTGGCAGGGAATCAGGCAGCTGGTGCCTGCTCCCATGCCTTGCACCAGCAAGCAGCCTGCGGGAGTGGCTGCGTTGCTGTTACAACCCTGGGAAGGCAGGGATCAGAAGCGCTCGCCAAAGGAAATGCAGGTGTCTGCTCTCAGCCTCCACACTCAGAGCCCAGAGAGGAAGCTGCAATTTCCTCCTTGCTGCTACTCGGTCCTTTGGGGAAGCAGCCGCCTCCCTCTTGTACAAACAGGCGGGCTCCCGGGCTGCTTCAGTGCTCCGGGCCCCCTGATTACACTCCTCATGTGAATGCGACGCTGTTGGACGGTGCCAGCCTGGCTGCCCTGCAAAGGGAGGTGCCCACCTGACCCCCTGGACACCCAGGAGGTGTTCCTATGGCAGCACAGGATCCCCATCTCATCCCCAAAATGCCCCAAGGGGGCTAATTGGTACCTGGGCTCCGTGGCC
>NW_005842494.1:695058-704852 GCF_000455745.1 Alligator sinensis | reverse complement strand
CCTGGTCCAGCAGACAGGGCAATGGACGGAAGACCAGGAAGCCAGGGGGCTGCTCCTATCTCTGCCACTGACTTACTGCGCAGCTTTGCACAAGTCACTTCACCTCACTGCGACTCAGTTTCCCCACTGCAAGAAGGGGGTCAGGATGCCAAACCCACCCTGCTTTGCAGTTCAGCTTGAGACTGCCCAATCAAGAAGAGATGCTAATTAGTGTGTTGTAGCTACCTCCCCGTTCAACAGGGAGTGGGGTTGATGAACTTGGAATAAAATAGCCAGATGCCTTTGAGTCACTCCTGGCTGGAGATAATTTAGCTTTCTGTCCCATGATCCTCCTGGGTCCTACCCTGGCCCCATCCTCTCTTTCCCCATTTAACCCCCATGAGCCCTTAGTCCCAGGGAGCTGAGCAGAGTTCACAGCCGTGGAAGGGACCTTCGGGGATTTCCACGCGATCCCCAAAGGAATCGATATATGAATCAAGATTTAAGAAACCAGCTAAATACCAGCACAAGGCACCATTGTCATTTGCATTTGTCTTGACAGCACGTTTGTACTCTGTCTCCTGCTGTGGGATGGGGCGGGAGGCTTCCCTGAGGTTAGTCTGATGTTTGGAGCCAGAACCGGGAGCTGGAGACAGCAGAGCGCTTCTAACAAGCTGTGCCCTTTTATCTCTCTAACTAGAGATGTATGGTCCCCAGCACCATAATAACCGAAGAGCTCATAACATGAAGGGTGAAGGTAGGAAAGCATTATCATCCCCGTTTCATCTTTGAAGAACAAAGATCAAGCAACATCCCCAGGCTCATGAAGGGAGCTGGTTGCAAGGCTGAGAATGGCAAGCCCGATCTACTGAATCCCAGCCTGGTGCGTCCCACCCCCAGGCCCGCTCCTTCCACACCCCAGCAGTGCCAGGATTAATTCCCTGCACAAAAGGGCTGCATTTCTCCAACACAACCATGGCAAAGGGCTGCTTCCTTACTGCTTTGGTGCACTGGACATCCTTCCCCAGCAGCCAGTTGAGTTCCAGGTTGCCTTCCCCCTGGTAGCAGGACTGCAGGCGCTCCTTGATCTGGGTGTTGATGGTTCGGATGGGGAAGATGCACAGAGCCGAGTCGTCGGGGGGCTGGTGGTACTGCTTTTGCCCCTTGGAGAAGATGGCAAAGAGGACATCCTCCTGGGCGGCGATGTTGAGGGCCTTGGCCAGCACATCGCCCGGCTTGGAGAGGTACGCGGCTTGCAGGAGACGGTACTCCACGTCCCCCTTGACGCAGCCAAAGGGCAGAGAGACGTAGGAGTGGAACTTGGGGTCGTCCTTGCAGAGGCGGACAATACGGGACGTGTAGAAGAGGTCGTTGGCCGAGTTGATGGAGACGCCCTCGGGGGTCTCGGGCTGGACAGTCAGGAAGTAGACGAAGTTGCCGCTGGCAAAGCCGTAGACGTAGAAGATGTCGAAGTGCGAGACGAGGGCCAGCGTGTCGGAGGGGATCTTGATGAGCGAGGAGACAAAGTCGCTGTGGAGCTCGTAATCCAACATAGCCGATGACTCCGGGTCCCGGGGCAGCTTGCGGCTGGAGAGGGTGGGGAAGTAATCCTGCTTGCCGTCCACCGCCGTGCCAATGAAGAGCTTGCCGTCCTCGCCCTCGGAGCGCACGATCACCCCGTACATGGTGCCGGTCTTGTTGACGCTGGAGAGGTAGTGCTCCTTCTTATGCGATGGCTCCACCAGGATGAAGAGGTCGTCCAGCCTCAGCAGCTTGCAGACGCCCTGGTAGAGGCTCCCACAGGCCAGCAGCCGGTTCTCCGAGTAGTCGATGATCAGCAGCTTGTTGACGTTGTTGGTGAGGGTCAGGATCTCGCTGCACGGCTGCACGATAAGAGGCGGGTAGCAGGATTTGTTGTCCTCCTCCGGGCCCGTCTTGTGAGCCACCAAGATGGTCAAGTTGCCCGAGAGCTTGTAAACCCGGTTGATGGCTCCGACGTAGACAGCCCCCGTGCTCCGGTGGACGGTCAGGTGGTTAAAAGTCCAGTCTCTGTTCTCAGAGTGGAAAGTGCTGAAGAGGGCAGTGCCGGCCACGCTCCGGGAAAGCAGGACCAAAACCAAGACGACGAAAGCCACTGACCAGCCGTCGGAGTCCAGTGTCCGAGGCCAGCTCTTCCTCTGATCCATCCTGGGGTGGGGGAAAGGAGGAAGGGGAGGGTGAACTTCCAGGCTCCCTGTACGTGTCGCTTGCCCCGGCAATGTACCTCACATGTTTCTGGAGGAAATAATAAAAAAAAAAAAAACAACAACCAAAAACAGAGACAGAGGATTAGCTCTGGAGTGCCTTGAAGATATAATTCAAGGGAGGTTTTTTAATTATACAGTCCTTGAGATAAAGCGAGGACGTCTCTAAGCCCAGCAAGAATTAAGCAGGTCTCCTAACTTATTGGTAAACAGTTCAGGCTTGTTGTCTTGCCATTTGGTTCTGCCTCCGTGCGTTAATTCGCTATGTGCTTTAACTGTTTATAATGTGCTCTGCATTGAGCATTCAGCCTCATGGTGCCCGAGGGGACAACCATCCTCAGGCCTGCAACAAGGAGGCTGCACCCCGCCATCAGCCAGCCCCGCCGGGATAAGGGGACCCCCTCTGTAGGATGCAGCACTGGAAGGGAGGGAAGGACCTGGATTTTATTTTGCCTTTACGTATACAAGTCTCAAGCGAGCGCCCTGTCCATTTGTGCAACGGTGCTTTGCACTCCTGCTGCCTCCCCCTTCCCTCTGCAGAGTAACGCACAATTTAGCACTTTTTGCCCCGGGGGACCCCTAACCATTTCACAAAGTCAGATGCTTCTCCGACGTGAATCCTACCTGTGCAAGCCCCTCGAGTTTGCTAAGCAAAGCGGTTTCTGCAAAACTTCCATTGTCCTTAGTCATGCCCCGGATGTGATCTCTTGGCATTTCTGGGTGATTATTTTTGCTCAATGGTCTCATTTTAGAGCCCACAGACCTATGTCAGGTCTCCACGCTCTGCTAGGTGGAGAAAAGTAACCACCAAGGCGGCGCGTGCTAGAAGCAGGCAGGGTGAACAACACAGAGGAGACTAATGGGAAACAGCGGGAGAGAGGAAAGCAAAGGAGCAGTGGGATGAGTTTGGACCCAAGCGGCTGCAACGAAGCCCCGTTTGCAGAAGCGACATCGGCACCTGCTCCTCAGCCGAGAAGCACTAGGAAGTTAGCAGGACGAGCAAGGCACCAGGTCACTTCTGCAAATGGGATTGGGTGCACGTTAGTTGGCAGCACGTTTCTAGGCTCAGCCGCTGGGCACCCCTCAAGCCAAATGACCCCCCACCCCTCCCTGTGGCCAGCCTCCTCTTGCCCTAAATGAAGGTGCCCAAGAGCTGACCGTGGTCTCGCTCACCGAACACTTAATGAAAACCAACACAACCTCGAGCTGCTGAAATCATCCCACACCTTGTCAAGACCCCCTCACGCCAAAGCCTCCGCAAAGGAGACGGGATCTCATCTGGGCGACACAGGCTCACCTCCGAGAGCGGGACTGCAAGGGCTCGGCAGGTCTCCTTGCTGAAAGCTACCTGGTGCAGCCCTGCTCGGGCTATTGCAGCGGCAGAACAAGCTGAACATGCAGTAGTGGGTTCGGTAGCAATAGCAAAGGTCCCCTTTCGCGACCACCGCGGTTGTGGCACAGCGTGCTGGCTGCAAATCGTTTCACAAAAGCCGAACGAGGAGAAGCCGCGGGTGCGCAGGAGCCAGCGCTCCTTCTGCTGGCTCAAGATGAAGCCTGGCACTCCAGGTGCAAACAGCCCAGCAGCTCGACTAGGAAAGAAATGGTTAGGGGCTGGGACTGGGAGATGCAGGTCAACCACAGACCGCTTGGGTGACCTTGGTCAAGTCACTTAGCTTTTCCGTGCCTCAAACTGGAGACGATCCCTGCGTCCCTCCCATCCAGGGGCCTCGGGAGGACAAAATGCATGTAACTGCTTGGGTTTTACGGCAAACAAAAGGAGCTAGTAGCTAGATTCCCAAAGCAAACCACCTGCCAGGAGGTGTCTCATGAAGGCAACATGTTCGAGCCTGGCCACTGGGTTTTTTTAATGTGAACTGGCTCCCCACGACTCCTGTGCATGTTACATTGATGTCCATGACAGATGCTGGCCCCTCTCTCAAAACAGACAGGCCCTAGAGTCCAACAAAACGACTCTCTGGAATGAGTCCCTAATTCAACTGCAGCTGTCAACACGCACAACCCCAGGTACTAACTGGCAGCGAAGCAATGCCAGAAGTGAAGTGCTCCACGACCTTAACGTGACACCCAGGAGCAGGACGGGCTTGTCCCGGCAGCTTGGGGCTCGCCTCTTTGGACCAGCCAGCCCCGTCAGCCCACCGCGCTAAAACGTCAGCCCCACCAGCCAGGAGCTGCCCACTGCCCCTTTGCTCAGTGTAAACCTGTTTGGAGCAATCCAAGATTAAGTGTAGGATAAGGCTGAAGAAAAAGAAAGGAGAGAAGGCAGCAGCAGGCCAGGTAGTGAGGTCCAGCCCAGAGGCACATCCCCAAAAAACAACAAGCACTAGCAGCAAAGGCTGGGGATAATGCTTCTAGCAACTGCAGCACACAAGGTTTTTCACTCAACTTGGACCCAATGTTTTTTTCTGAGATCTTAGCACACTCTGCAGAGCTGGGCAAGTGTCCTGCGCCTGATTTTACACAGGGGGAAAGAAAGATGCAGAGAAAAGCTGGCTCAGACTTGCACATATCAGAGCCAAAACTGACTCTGCGATGGTTATGCTGGCCATTAGGCCAGCACTGCCTATGAGCCCAGTCTGCCTACCAATAGGCTTTGCTACCCATGGTGTTGGTCATCACTGTGGCTACCTAAGCATGGTTAGCCAGTACAATCCCCCCCAGCACAGACGCATGGCGCCAGTGCAATCCGTAACTTGCACTAATGTGGGGTAGCGGGGAGAGGTCATGGTGCAAACCGATATGCACCAAGACTGCGCTCCTGTGCGAGGAGCTTGCACCGATGCCATCACACCAGTGCGAGAAACCCTGCATCACTGGGGAAAGCCAGGGGTCTGGCACAGACTTTGCAACAATCGGTTTGACCCAAATCAGTTAAGCCTGATAACTACATTCAACCAGGTTTATCTCAAACCAGTTTCAGCTAATTTTCACACTGGTTTATGTGCACTGTTGTTACAGGTTTAAACCAGGGGCAGCGGGTCGGACACAATGATCCTTTGTGGTCCCTTCCGACTCTACAGTCTATGAATTTATGAATCACCCTTGAACTGGTTTATGTTCAATGTCTGTCCCTAGGCTTGGAGGCCAAGGACCAAATGCCTCTGACCCAGCGTGGTGCATCACACGTCCCGGCGAGGAAGCTTGCTCTGCTGCTGCCTGCACCGGTGAATAAATGCAAGACTCTCCCTTTGCTGTCAAGCAGGCAAAGCTTTGATTGACTCCGATCTCAGTTTGGGTATTTAAATGGTTTAGGCTGCCCAAATCTCCACACAGCTCCTACGCGAAGGGCTGCTCTTTAAGCTTGTTATCACGGAGAAGTCAAGAGACAGGTGCCTTTGAGAGGTGACTAGGGAGCTTTGTCCCCAGCTGCAGTCTCTCGTCTTAGTGTCAACGAGAAGACAGGGGACAGGCAGCAATAACAAGCTCCCGGTTCAGCGAGGTGATGCTCTTCCCCGCCTCGCCTGCTGCTTATTGGCACTCTCTTGCTTTCTACCTTTGGTGGCGGCGGTCTTGAATCTTTCCCGGCCACCATGCAAATGAAGCTGCATTCCCATTACGCAGCAAAGACCATGGCAGAAGTATAGGATCCTCCACGCGCCGAGCAGGAGGGAGTCAGAAGTCAGGGTTCCCAGCTAACCTTTCCACTCTGCCTCGCTCGGCAATGTAATGAGAGGAAAATCCCAAGTGAAAGTCCTGAAAAGTTTTCCGTTTTCTGGCCACAGAGTGTTTCCAGCGGGCAGAATCAAGCGGCTCCCAAGCCGTTGCTTTCCACGCTGCGAGCTGCCGCTCAGGCACGCAGGAGTTACCGATAACCCGCAATAAACACCGATGACCTGATTGCAGGCACCGTGCTTTTCCAGGGCAGCTTTGTTCTCGGATAAAATGACAGCACATCCTGACACAAGATACGGAGTAGTTAGCAGGGAGAGGCAGGCTAGCAATGTCCTGCCTTGTTTTAGACTAAAGGAAATGCCAGAAAGCTACACGTGGGAAAGGAACAAGAGGGGAGAGAAAAAAATAAATCATTAAAACCGATGCCAGACATGCAGGTACAGGGGTCCCTAAGCAACCTCCAGGCAGCCTGCAGAAAAAACTCGAGTTTGCTCGATCTGATCATGGATAAAAAAAAAGGGAGCTGATCGGCCACCCCCTCACATACCGTGGGGACCCACGTGAAAGCTTGAATTTCATTCCTTTGTGGTGTGTCACGGCCCAACACCCTTTGGTCTTATCCGGTACAACAGAGTTAATGACGGGGATGCTGCTGGAGAAAAGGGAATTTTGCTCATTGATGTGAGGAGGGGATTTCTAAGGAAACGGTCATCTCCGGGGCCAAATTAGAGGCCCCACTAAAGATAGCTCATTTAAAAACATTTTTTAAAATGCTCTCTGTTCATCTCTACCCCTTGTCAGGGGGAGAAAGGCTCCTATGGGAGAGGACTCCCATGTTTCTAGGAAGTTTAGAGGGCAAATATAGCTCTTCACTACATTTCAGATGGACTCGAGGAATTCTTGCGAGGCAGCAAAGAGTTTCCTGTTCAGTGTGTGTCTATATAAACCAACCCGAGACTTGCAAACTGTTGCCATCCCAAATAAAGACAAAAAATAATGTCTTGATTATTGTCAGAAGGTAAAACATCGCTTGTATTCTGCCCCCCAAAATATGGGGTTCCTCTTATTAACGGGTGCTTCAGTGATCGCCACTAACTCAGAAAGGGGAAGGGAAGGCAAAAGCTAATATAGGCCATCGAACAAACTGTACGTCAAGATTATTTAAGTACAGGTACACTGCTGGTGTCCTGGAAATGAGACCAGCGGTATGGTACCAAGGAGCCAGGGCTTCAGTTTTCCAAGGAAGCAACACGGCCCCTACCTGACATCCCGCTGAGATGCAAAAGGAGTTGTGTGCTTCTCTCCCTTTGGCCTAGCTCTGCTAGAAAAACCTTATGTTCTTACCACATTTTGGCTAACAGATGGTGAGTAACACAAGGTGTAATCTTAGTGAAGGCAAGGCAGCGCCCGAAGCTCTCTCACGTTAGCAGGTCAAGATAAAGAGCATGAAGGAGCTTAGGGCTTATCTAGACCCCTTAACATATGTCCAAAATAGGTACTGTCTTGTTTTCACTGTGTTTTACATCATGCCAGCTACTGCATATTACTTAACCCATGATAAGAACATAGATTTTTCTTTTTGGAAAAAACCCATCTCTGCTATTTTGAAGCCCTTCAAGGGGTTTGATCCCTTAGCGCCACTGGCTTGAGCAAAGGCAGGGCCAGCGATAACCCCAGCTCATCCGCTCTTGCTTCATTTACGGCGTACAACAGCAGATCGCAAACCTTTAACACCACAAACAATACGGAAGTGCCATTTTGTACGAACTAAATTGTTCTCCAAAAACCTGTTGATTTCAACAGTGGCAGACTTTCAGCGGAGAGCCCGAGCGCAGTTTGACCTTTTCTATCCCAACCCGAATCTCATGCTATTTTGAAGCGAATGCTTTTAAATGCTGTCCACCTCCTGGCTATGCACCGCTTCCAAAGGGCAAACTGAAGGGTCTCCCGAGCCTGTGCTCAGGAGAAGGCTCTCAACTCTACCAGCTGCTTCTCAGACACGCGCGCGTGGCCGATAACCTGCAAATGCTGATAACCCAATAGCAAAACCCATGCTTTCAGGCCAAACGGAGGAGAAGCACACGCCAAAACCTCAGGAGTTTCTGCAAAACAGAGCTGCCATTTGCAATCCAATTCAACATGGTCCTGATTTTCCTCCGTGCCTTTCAAAACTCAACTGCAAAAGGGGGTTTTAGAGGTAATGTGAATATCCGCTGAGGGGTAACATTAGCCGCGAAGAAAGGGCTGTGCTTTCAGGTGAGGTTTAAAGGCTGCGGAGAGTGAATGGTGCTGGGTAGCAATCCCCGAGGCCAGCAGCTGCTGGAAAAGTTCATCCGGCTCCAGGGATGAACGCCAACGTATGAAGGGATAGGCTAGGGGAGAGAGAAGGTGGCCTGTCTAGCACAGAGACTGATAAAGCCAAATAGACGGCTATTCGAAACGCAGCTGCGAGCCAGTGGAGAGGTACGAGAGCCGGGTCCAGCTGGGGAGTTAAACACCGAGTGTGAAGGGCTGGCGCAGGCAAGTTTAACCCGGATCCTTAATACTCACTGACCACTTTTTTTGTGAGTGGCTGCACAGGGTATAATTTAGCCTCAAAAGTGACCTTAAAAGCAATCTGGATCCATTTGGTAATGCAAGGTGGAAGGGAGAGGAAATTCAGGGACACAATACAAACCCCAGCAGCTGAAAAGCCTCAATTAGACTGAAAGGAGTTATCTGGTATTTAAATAATTATTAGATTGAAGGAATAATCATGGGTCTGAGCTGATTTTTTTCCCCCACTGTCATCCTAATGGAGACTATAATATTATTATTCAAATGCCCATGATTCTCATTGAGGGGGGGAAGGAAAAAAAAAGGCTCATTTAAGCTCCATGTGACAGGGCTGCAGGAGGCCTGATTAGTCATTTCTCTTATTTCAGCTGTCACTCAGGCCCAGACACCACAGTTTGTCATTAGTGGTATTTTGTGCACATGAGAAAAAAAAAAAAAGGAAAATTAAAAACACAAATAAAGGAGAATTTCCTGTAGTAAATGATGGGCCCCAAAAAACCAAACGCTAATTCTCGTGTTGTGGTGCAGCAGCTGCATTCACTTCACTAAGCTGCAGACTTCTTAACAAGGGTATGTTTGGCTTGCGATCACTCCCTGTCGTAGCTGCGGGCTAGAAATACGCCGCTTTCCCCAACTCAGCTGCTGTCCCCACAAACCTGCAGTCTTTCGCCTCCATCTTTTACTGCTCCATGGGTGTCTGGATGTGGGACTCCCCTTTCCCCCCAAAAATAGATGGGGCAGGCTCAGCTTTCACCGAAGTTGGCAGCTTTCTGGCTGCTCCATGACCGGTGTCTATGGAAGGCTTCCCAATGCCGTCTCTCTGGCTTGTGTAGGGTCATTTCCATCCAGACAAGTGTGTGCAGGGTGCTGTGTTGAGACCCTGCACTCTTAGTTACATCACTGGTAAACGGAGGTGCATTGCTATAGCACTGCAAGTTTGTAGTATCCGAGTCACTGCTTATCCTCAGTACAGTCACACACTTACCCTCAGTACGGTTTGCACCGACCTCTCTGCTTGGGTGAACGGCAGGAATCGCACCCTCAGCCTCATGGGTCTCTACCAGGACGCTCAGTGTGTTTTATGAACGGAGCAGCGTGGGATCTGGGGTCGAGTTTGTTACATAAAGGGATGCACCACATTCTGCCTACAGAGGAAGAGGGGTGTAGCACAGCATCCTCGGAGAGACTCCCCATCGCATCCAGAACCACGCTCAGACGCATCTCGTCCACCATGGCTTCAGATCCTCCCTCTCTGCTTTCTGGCTGGACTTGGCATTGCTGAAAGCCGGCACGAAAGCCGTTGCCAGACACGCAGGTGGCCCAAGCCGTTCTCACTAGGTTTCCACAGCCCAGTGTGGCTCTCATGGCCCATCTCACCCTCCATCC